>NC_034410.1:121551086-121645626 GCF_002078875.1 Numida meleagris
GAAAGAAAGGAGGAAAGAAAGAAAGGAGGAAAGAAAGAAAGGAGGAAAGAAAGAAAGGAGGAAAGAAAGAAAGAAATGCTCCCTGCAAGCTGAATTGCTCACAAGCTGTTGCTGATGCTGAAGAAAGTTGTTTAGGGTAATCCTTGTGCTTTGAAGGAAAGGAGTGGCAGTCTGCAAGATCTATAACTGCTGTGGGGTTCAGTGAGCAATGCACCTTGTTCGGGCTGCTGGAAGCAGAAGTCCTACAGAGGTTGTGTACATGGCTGCCCAGGCTTCAGATGTGGGCATTTCTTATGCTGCATTATTCAAAGCCTCCTGGACATGGTCCTGGACAACCTGCGTTGGGTGGCCCTGCTTGAGCAGGAGGTTGGTCCAGATGGCCTCCAGAGGTCCCTTCCTACCCCAGCAATTCCATGATTCTGTAATTCATAGAATTAATATAAACTGCTGTCTGTTGTTCAAATTTATATTATATCCTATGATTAAAAAAACATGTGGTTAGTTTAGTTCATGAGGACTGCCATTCTGTCTACTCCTTACAAAATGCATCTTCATTGTCTTTTCACTTATCTTTTCACTTTGAAGTGTTTTCAAGGAGAGTCGGAAAATTCACCATGGAGAATTTATCCTTGTTTGTTTAAGATTAGGAATTTTAACATGTATTATTAGGCATCTATTATCAGAAGCCATTTATTAATGCAAAATGTGTATTTAATTCATTAATCAGGTTTAAATAAAGCTCTAGTCAGTAGGAGATGAACAATGTTCCTTCAACAAATGTAGCACAGAGGGGGGTTGTTGTTCTCTGTTTTTTTTCTTAAATATTTTCAGCTTTGGGTTAAAGCTTTATTTAAAGCTTGTCAAGAAAAACTTCTGAAGGATCTGAATTTCTATTCTGCTAAGCACAGAAAGTGCAGATGAGTCACAGAAAGATTTTCCAAACTGAACGTGTCTGATGTGGGATTTGGGTTGGGACTGCACAGGCACAAGCGCACTCAAAGTATATCCTGGAGTTTCTGGCCACTGTTTAGCATTAAGAATTTTAAAGCAACTTTCCCTGGGACCTCTTGGGGTTCCATCAGACAGATACAAGCATATAGGTTTGCAAACATTAAAAAAAAATAAATCACTAAAAGCCATACTTCAGATGCTCCATGTTTTGTGGATTTACTTCATTTGTATTTCCAGTGAAGAATCATTAAAATATTAGAGCATACAGCATCCCTACACATAGTGCAGGAGGGAGAAGTCGGAGGGGTTTGGCTTGATTTGTCTGCACCTTTGCTGCTCCCTCTGGGAAAGTCCTGCTGCATCACGGCTCACTGCCTCCATTGAACTCCTGCACCAGGCAAGGCAAGGCAAACTACTCAGACTCCCACCACAAATCCATGAAATATTGAACATTTCAGGAAAAAGAGCACAAGTTCATATTTGGTGTCATCTGGACTGAACTGAACTTCACAAATTTCAAATCATTTATGTCTGTGGTGTAATTATGTGCATTATAAACTGCTCTCTTTAAATGAATGGGAAACACCGTCACTCTTAGCAATGTCTTCTAAGAGGATGAATTTGACGAAAGCTGCTGCCACAAGTGTTTTTAGGGATTTAATTGCCTGTTCTGGCTGCCAATGCAAAGTCTTGATTTCATTTCTTGTATTTTTATAAGGCTGTAATTAGCTTTAAACTTGTGATGAAGATCTGCAAAGTTGAGGTAAAAAGTTATTTGCAACTACGACCACAGTTTTGCTGGATATCCCATCCTAAATCCTCCCAGACACACCTTCCCTATGCAATGACATACTGTAATTTTCCCTATGAGAAAAATAAACTACAAAGGCTTAGCATCTCTTAGTTACTAAAATGCCTAGTTTTTTCCCTCCTGCTTGCTGCTTAACAGAGTCCTTCTAACGTCCAGTGCAGATACAGATTTATTTTTGAGCCAAAGATGTTACAAACTGTCCTTCCTTTCAGTTTCTAATCACTAACATTTGTAATATGCCCATTTACCATAAACTCCACATATGCACTCCTTTTGGAAGCCACACATTTCTGTACAACTTATTTCTCACAAGTTGAGTCACACTCTTAGGGGGTGAAACTTTCTGAGGATGCAAGTGAATATATTTTATGTCAGTATGTTTACACATCAAATAAAACCGAAATGTTACCCTACTTCGGAAAATATATTCCAATTCAATTTACTGGGGAAATGTCATGGGTAAATATTAGAGTATAATCTCTACACAAATGTACTTCTTTTCCTTCAGTTACATGGTTGAGACTGAGCATTCTTTTGGAAACAGTATTTATGGATGTTTAACGATGCTTCTTGTCAAAGAATAATAATTTATTTCCACTATTCATCTGTGCATTTATCTTGTAAAGAGAGGTGCAATGGAATGAGATATCAGAAAATAATATCTTGCAAAGTTTTCCATAGGACTATTAAAAATAAAGCACATTTTAAATATATCAGAGAGCCATGTAGTAATATCAACAAGGTAAAATGTAACTGAAGAGATTAAAAATGCATAAGTAAATTTGTTTCTGCTTTCCTTCTGGTTTTGGTGTCTGTCTGTTGTTAGGTTAATTTGCCGCCATTTTAAAATGCCACTTCTGCCAGGGACCTTTGTCCCGGCGGTATGAAGAAAGCCACTCTGCCACCCCAGTCACAATCACTGCTGTCCCTGCAGGTATCCCGAAGCAATATGCCAGTCATCCATGGAGTTCCAGGATAAAAATAGGAGTATCAGATCTCTTTTTGTGTTAACCCTGCTGCTTCTAAATACTGTAAGTGAAAATTCGTGTTTTATATCGTATCTTGGCAGTGCTGAGAGGAGGTTGAGAAGAACACTGTCTTGGGACTTACTTGCTTCTGTCAGTTTATGTCACAACATTACATTTATTTTAACGAGGGGGTGTTAAATTTCATGTCTGCTTATGATAACTAGGTTAAAACAAACGGAAAAAGACATGAAAGCCAGCAAAATCTAAAGCGTTCGACAATTTTGTAACTCATGAGACCACTCTATTGAATTAGAAAAGATAATCTATTCAATTAGAAAAGAAAAATCAGTGCCTTTTCCTTTTTTTTACATCTTCATTAAGCAGTGATTAAGCCATGCCATGATGGTTAAAGGGAGACTGAAGTGTCTGTTGCTGTTCCTCTTAGAGCTTCCCTGAAGTATTTCCTCCAAGTTTCCAGTGCTGATTGCTTGCAGAGAAAACAGAACCAGGGCAGTAACATGTTGTAGTATAGTCATCTCTGCAGTGTTAATAGTGTTTGTACAAATGGGATGAAGAATACACTAACAATGCCAAGGAAAAAGTTACATTTAGCTGCTCAACAATGGAAACCTGGGCTTTAGCCTCTCATCCCAGCAGTGCCCACAGCTCTACTGCTTGAGCTGAGTGCTGAGTGGTGCCACGACGCACTTATGCTGGTGCTTCTTTACTTGCCATGTCCCTTTCTGTCCCCTTGCAGCAGGGACTGAAAGGGAAGACTGAGCAGGTCGCATAGACACCCCCATTACCATCTCACATAAGGGGAAAGAAACATCTGTTTCCTTGGGAATGCATTTGTCTCCAGATAAGAACTGTCAAAATAAAGCTTTTCTCTTTTTCCTTTTTTTCTTTTTTAAGCTTTGTTGTTAGACTGCATAACAAAATGAAAAACAAAACAAACACAGGAGGCCTCTGGACATTGCTCCAGGTTGTCCTTTATACTTAAAGGGTAAAATAATTAACTCACAATTTGCTGTGTGACAGGCAAATGCTAAACAACAATTATAAACTAAAAGCCATCCAGGC
Organism: Numida meleagris; assembly: GCF_002078875.1. Classification (NCBI taxonomy): domain Eukaryota; kingdom Metazoa; phylum Chordata; class Aves; order Galliformes; family Numididae; genus Numida; species Numida meleagris. The sequence continues at coordinate 121,554,900 of NC_034410.1, forward strand.
CATCATTCTTACAGCTTGAAGTAACATGTTATGAACTACAGATCGTTCTACAACTGATAAAGATACTACTTTGAATTCAGACAGAAGACAATTGAAAAGTAATTTCCACTCAATCTTCTATCAACTTTTGCTTCATTCTAAACTTCCCAATTTCTTTTCCCCTTGGAAATATTACTCTATTAATTGGCAATTTCTTCACTCTTTGCATGGCCAAATAAAGTTGATTGCACGTATGTTTGTTCACGAGATTTTAATATTGCTAACTGAGCTATTTGACCCTTTTTAGACAACTTGATTAATGCATTCTCTTTATTAAACTTTATTTTTATAAATCTGCCACTTGTACAACATTTGTTTATGGAAAAACTGTGAGGGATTTTTGTATAAATATGACATGTGACTCTAATCGTTTATTTCTCTCTCTGATAATTCTGCTTCAAAGAGCCAACTAAATCTTTCTGTTCTTCATCACCAAATCAAATAACACATTGTTCTCTTTCCATCTAATCACATTGTTTATTCTTAAAAAAAAAATTCTTCCAATATGTGATGTCTTTTTATCTGTCAAATTATTCTTCTGTTCTACTGGTCGTTTCTGTAAACGCTCAGCTCTATGTATTTCTAGAAGAATATGAGTCCTCACACTGTACTTGTCTCTTTTATAACCCACCTGGAGAGAACTAGCATGCCTGTAGTCAGAGATTTTGTATCCTTGAAAATCTAGAAAGAATCCAACGTCCTGCAATTCTGTATAAAGTATTGTGAAAAAAACTATTAATGGCAGACCTCTAAAGTTGGTATTTTTGTCTCATATTTGAAACAGATCCTGCGAGCTTGAAACAAAAGGAACCAGGAGGTCTTGAGACACACTATGGAATTTAATCTGACTGCCCTGGTGATGCGTTTGTAGCAGAGCTCTTACGAGCACAGCTGGGCAGGTTGTATGTAACATAGACACAGGCTGATGGACCAGATGCACTCAACTGGCTGTACACATACCTTTCCCCTGATTCTGACACCTAGGGCATGGAGCAGGAGGGGTTAAAAGCACTTCTCCCTTCTAGGGGAAGTGTAGTCAGCTCTATCTGATCATGGCTTCAGGCCTCCAGTCCTTTCCATCTTATACCTGAACTCAGCTCTTCCAGGCCCTACAGGGGTGAGCTTGGCAACCTCCAGCCTGCTGGAGGAAATGGAAATTAAGCTTCCAATTTGTGAAGCTGTCATGATTAGAAGTGAATAATTTTGACCCTGAAAGAATGGTTCTTAATAATCAGATCAGTTGAATTGGCAAGGAGATCTTGATGATAAGCCTTTCCTCCAATAAAAGCATTGTTTATTTTACATATGTTATACATTTTACATAATTTACATCTTCCACACAATTTACAGAATTTGCATATTTAGTGCTTGGTAGAGCAAGGACTGAAATCAAAGACCTCTCGAGTGAGGCCACCAGATATTAACATTCAAGCTCATTTGTACAGCAGATCCTTTCCTTGGGCTTCATCATGACTTCATAAATTCTTCTACTTTTCCTATTACCTGAAAATAAGAAAGCAGGGATTTTGACATCACTAATACCTGTTGAATAGCTCAAGTCCAGCACTGGCTCTATGCTTTGCATCCATAAAACCTCCTGCACCATTGCTCTACAGTACAGCAGGATCAATGGCACAGCTTGCTCATGCTCACCCTCCTTCCATGTGTTTTGGTGATTTTGGATGCATCATTCTGTTCTGGTAGGTACACCACAGCTTGAGATATAGACCTTCTCCATAGCACCGCATACCACCTGCATGCCACAGGATATGGGATGAACTGAGGTTGGTGCAGACAGAGAAAGAACATTTTATTTTAATTTCAGCATAGCTGATGCACTCTCTCAAGGAAACTTCCAGCTGCTCAGTTCATGCTGATTCACCTTGAGGATTCAGCTGAAACTTGAGTGCCACTTTTAAAACTGCACGCACCCCTTTAGGTTCAATTAATTGACACAAACCAGTCTTTGTTGGGAGCATTTCCTGTGAAGTTTACATTAACTCTGTGACAATTTTGTGCAAGGTATGCACATTCTGTTAAGACACACATTTTGATGAAACAAAGAAACAAACAAAAAAAACTAATAACCATGCCGATTTTCATTATTGCTCTGTGACCTCTATGGCTCTCACAAGCACATCAATTTTTCTGTCTTATCAGAAGGAAATAAAAATAGACCCGATCTCTCATAAAACTTCCTAGACATGAATCAGTGCAGGGCCTCCTCTGAAGTCTAGTCAGGGTGGCATAAATGATACACAATGTTTGTCACCTAAGTCTGCAGAGAGACAGAAATAACAGCTTTGGTAGAAAGCCGAGACAGCTACTCACTAAGCAAAACTTGCCGATTTTATTGTTTTATTCAACTCCCTTCTTTCACTGTGTTTTGTGACTCCCAAACCTATTAACTGCTTACCTTGGATATCACCACATCTTTTACATTTGTACAATGGTTTATTCCGTAAAAGAAACAGTTTGCAGTGTTCTAGTGTTTTCTAACAGGAGAGAATAGGAACAGGCTGTATAACAGCTGACTAATCCATCAAAAAAATATAAACAAGGTCTCCAGAAAGCACAACTGCTTTGCCATCTGCACTGCACCTAAGACTTGAGGAACTCAACCAAGGGAAAATTTTCTTCAGGCAAAGTTCAAGTCACTTAAATTTCAAATACTGAATCATTGAAACCAGAAGAGGGACTGGCTGCCTTGGTGGGTGGTTCTCATGCTTCCTCACTTCTGACCCTCTCACAGGTCAGGTAAGGCTCTACCCGCATATCACTGCCATTTGCAGGTGGTCTCGTCATGGCACACTGACACATTTCAGGTTACCTAGGTGACAACGGTTTATGGGCGTTCAGCCTGGTTCCGTGACGAAGGGGACGGGGGACCCATGGGCCCATGCCCCGGGAAAAGGGAAAAGGGGAAAAGGGTAGGGAGATGGCCCTGAGAGCAAAGAACAGCGGCAACAATCTGAGGAGAAACAAACCAATTTACTAAATAAAATATCGGAATGCAAAACAACACACTATAATACAATATAATTACAATTTAAGCTGATAAATCCAATACAGAGAGAGAGAATGTCCCAAAATCAAGGTAGGCCTTACTCTACTACCGACCATAAGACGGCTGGAGAGCGAGGTGCTGCCAAGACGAGAGACGGCGGAAAAAGGGACGAGGTCTCGTGATCTGCAAGTTTTTATACTGTGAGCTTTTATCTTTTCCCTCCGGCTGGAAAATGCTAACAGAGGAGCAAAGTACCATGGGGAATGTAGTAATCCTTCTCTTCTGAGAACCAGGTACGTTCACTACATGATGTTATGATGTGGAGTACCAATAACCAAAAATCATAAAACCATGACACTAGGGAAGTAAACTGTAAATTTTGCTCTCTAAATTGTTTTGCATTAGTAGCTGAGCCATCCATGTGGAAAGGACAAGGAGCTGCAAGACAGGGACGGTACGGAGAACTGGGGAAGTGAGCACTTTTGTAGTAACTTCATAAGATGTCTTAGCTTGGGAATGAAACACAATTCTTCCTCTTGATTCTGAGATCCACAGCTGTGCTTTTTTCTTAGATTTTCATCTACCGTGTCTCTCAGTACAGTTCAGCAAGGTGGAGTGAGACAGGAGAACATACATGTCAGCAGCAAACATGATGTCTTGCCTTTGAGACTCCTGCTTGTTCTCTTTCTATTTGTGCTTGTAACTAGATCCTCAACTCACCCCACGTCTGTCTCTGTTCTCAAACCCAGGCTCAGCACAACTGAGATCTGATCACTGCTTCTTCCTTGTCAGTAACAACTATCCTTACTCTCATCCTTATCCTAAAGTTAACAGGTCCATTGATCTATCCTAAAGCTACGAGTCCATATCTACTCTGCCATCTGCTTTGTACTAATCTAATTGTCCAAGAAGCACCAGCTGTCCACAAAATACAGACTTCCTCTTGCGAATTCCTGTTCTGTTTTTCATAACATTGCTAATGCAGAATCCAATGTCAGCCAAACCTTGGTACTGCTTTAAGAGACTTCTGTTCTGACCTGCCAGTAATGTTTGTCCTGGACTGGGCATAAATAAATGGTGTTAGAAATGAATTAGCTCCCTGGTGTAAATGGTAGCTGTATGATAACAGAACTTGACTGAGGTCATAGTGGGGAAGTGGGGGCTTTGCCTGTGTAGAATGGAAGGAGTGAAAATTAACTTCAGGCTTCTGCATCTGTAGAAAATTGAGAATTGCTCTTTGAACGTCTGTGAACTGAAAGCATAAGTGCATTACATTGACATTTCATGACACATTCATCTACTACCAAAAATCTTCCACTGTTTCTACTTCCTCTCTGAAGGGGACTCAGTCTTAATCATCTTTTTATCTCCACCTTATTCCTGTATATCTTATTCATAAAACTTAATTCAAATGTCATGTCTATGCTTCTTCCGTGGAGGTTGACTTCTTTATTCCAGATTTTTCTTCTCATATGCCAAGTTAAAATGTTACACAGTCTTTCTGACATATTCTCATGTTTTTGCAGGGAATTCAAAAGGCAGCAAGGAAGAGGTTGTAATTCATTGCATTCTTTTCCTAGTTATAAAGGTCCTTGCCTATTCTCCTGTGTGACCAGGGATTGTGCATTTGGTCCATCATGTCACCTCACAGTGTCCTCAGCTTCAGCCTTGGCACAATTCCAGAACTGCTTGGGTACCTTTAAGAGCTTAAGGAAGTTGAGGAAGGCAGGAAGGCAGCTGGCAAGGTTGTTGATTAGATAAAATCAGTGCACACTACCTGAACTCCAGTCCTGTTTTAAATATATCACATTGCAGCAGCCATTACTTTCTAAAGGAAAGCTCGTGTTCAAGCTATATAGATTTGCACAAGATATAAGCTCTCATTTTAATGGAGAATATTGCAGCTGAATATATATTTAAGTCTAAATTGTAAAATCTATTATTTATTTTTCACTCTGCTATGTTTTAGTTTAACTGATGATACCCAGAATTGCAGGGGCTAGCTATCTTCCTTGAGCTACAGATATTCTCTGGCTTGGTGACCTGCACTTAAGATTCTTATTTTAAGGTTTTCTCTCTATTAATATTTAAGTAATAATCTCTATTCATATTGATATTGCTGTTGAAGTACAAATATCTTTCAATGAAAAGCATGCTCTGGTTTTCACTGAAAAATGTAATTTGCTCAATGATTTCCACAGGAGCTGAGCTTTGTCTACGGTAGCAAAAGCATTATAAATGGCTAGTTTTCCTAGGTGCATTAAAAAAAAAATAATGCAGAGGGAGAAGAACAGGAACATCTCTTTTAATACTGGTTTTCATTATTTGTGTTGAAGAGAGCATGTACAATTTCTCTTTTCTTTAGCTATATGCTTGCAATTCTTGGCCACACATTTCTTAGCATGTTCAAACCTACCAGTCTGACTGCCTGCTTATCACTCTAGTGCCAGCTCCTTCCTGCTGTACCCCTGTGCTGAACCTTGACCTGTAGAGATTAGCTCAGCCTACAGAAAGGGGCAAGGGGAAATTTGGTTTTGCAGCCCTTTTGATCTAATCTTTTCTTCTCAGACTTTCAGGAGTATTACCAGAAAGTTTGGAGCCTGCTAGCAACTGTGTGACTTTTCTGTATATTGTACTTGTTTTTTCCTTTGATAAAACGGTATTAAAATAATCCATTTTGGAATGTGAAACAATATCATTGAATTGTAACTGAAGATACGGTGCAAGAAGATAATTAACTATTTTTGATGTTAAAACATTTGTTAAAATGATGACAAAAAATGAAGGCATTACTGCACATTCTGAGTGCATGCCATCAAAAGGCGCCAGCATGACTTTGGATTTTAAATTGAACACAGAATCAAATAATAATGCAACAAAACTGGTTGAAAAGAATTGTGCAGATCAATGAAAGATCTTTTGTTTTTCCACCCTACTTCTAATATTACCTTCCATTCAGATATGGGTTATTTCTTTTTGCTACAAGGGCACACCATTTGATCTTTGGACACAATCAAAGAAAGGATTACACTTACCACAGTACTTGCAAATTCTTTGAGGTAGTGCTTTTGTCCAAAACCACACAAAACTATAGCAGAATAGCACAAAAGTAAATTATTACAGAACATTTATAGTACTTTTTGGATTACAACTGTATGTAAGAAAGCACAAGATGCTTCCAAGCACATCTGTACTGTAATGCTTATTTATCTCTTCTGTTGGTCCTCAAACCAATGTATCTTCCTCCTAAAACTAACAGCGCTCTCCTACCCAGACATCTGCACACACGGTTCACCTTTGCACCCACATCTGTTCAACCATTCTCATCTAATTATTTACCTCATTCTGTTCTGTAGGCTTGAAAGGCACAAAGCATCAAACATCATTTTGGCCAATTGCCCTTTTAAAATCCAGATTGTGAACTGATTATCTCTGTTTAACCTTGATAAAATCCCTACAGTGGTGAGCCTCGGCCCCAGCTTTTGAAATTGCTCAAGTGGCTTTTCATGTGTCATAAACAGACAGCACTTTTTATTACATACATTAACCTACGTTGCATTGTTTAGCCATGTACCAGAAAAACACACATTTCTAGGAGGTATTTGGGCCTTTAAATATTTGCTAATTAATTACAATCTGCACGTACCATATTGTGCTCTGAATTCAAACATCTGCTCTGTTCTAGATGTTCTGGAAATCATGTATTTTTAGTTTGCATTTTCACCCACCTAAGCAAAAGCACTGCTATGCCAGGACTCACGTGCTTCCCATACTCAGGTATTCAGCTTGCTGTCAGGACAAACATACATGTTCTCAATATCTAAGTGTGGGAGCTGAACCTTTCATTGGACAGATTTTCTCTTAATGACAGTCTGAATCAGGTGACTTGAAAAACCTGATGTTAGGTTTTCTCTCCGCAAATTAAAAACTCACATTTTACCTTAGCTACAATATTGCACAGCAACTAGATGTGACTAGATGTTCTAATAACCCATTATTTCTGCAGAGGCTATTTGAAGTTTATCATGTACAGAACACAAGCATAGAGGGTTTCATGTGCTTTGTTTTACTGAAGCTTTTATGTTGTTCACTGAACTGTGATCTTTAAAGGAGCTTGGCTTTGATAGCTTTATGTCCTATCAGATTTTCATCAAGAACACTACTAAGCAAGGATCCCATTACTGTTCAAATATCTGTGTTAATGAATTATAAGCAACACAGGATGACATGTCTGTCCCATCACTTTTTACTTCTTTTCTTCAAAACTCAATTTTCCTTTATTCTGAAGCCCATCTGCAATCCCAAAGACTTCAGTTAGAAAAGGGAGCTCCGAAAGGAAGCCCTAGTGCTGCACTCCCTCAGGTTTGCACTTGTATATGCAACATTTATTAATGCATTTATTAATTTTTGCGAAGTTTAAATTTCTTAAATGCATCTGAACCTTAATGTGCTACATTTTGCCCAAAAGCATCAGAATTAGATGAATTCTGGACTCCCTTTGGTATTGGAAAAGGCTTGTAATGACCATTCAATGGTCTTCCATTCATTTGCCTCTAAAGGCTGGAGGGAGGGAGATCTCCATAGAACCTCTTTGACCTCCTTGACTATATCTGGACTTCAGTAAGGCCTTTGACATAGTACCCCACAACATCCTTCTCTCCATATTGGAAAGATATGGATTTGATGGGTGGACTGTTCAATGGACAAAGAACTGGCTGCAGGATCGAGTCCAGAGAGTGGTGCTCAACGGCTCCAATTCTGGATGGAGATTAGTGACAAGTGGTGTCCCCCAGGGGACAGTACTGGAACCGATACTCTTTAATATCTTCATCAATGACATTGACAGTGGGATTGAGTGCACCCTCAGCAAATTTGCTGATGACACCAAGCTCTGGGGTGCTGTTGACACACCAGAGGGACGGGATGCCATCCAGAGGGACCTAGACAGGCTTGAGCAGTGGGCCCAGGTGAACCTCATGAGGCTCAACAAATCCAAATGCAAGGTCTTGTACCTGGGTCGAGGCAACATCCACTACCAATACAAGCTGGGGGATAAAAGTATTGAGTGCAGCCCTGCTGAAGAGGATTTGAGGGTACTGGTGGATAGGAAGCTGGACATGAGCCAGCAGTGTGCCCTTGCAGCCCAGAAAGCCAACTGTATCCCGGCTTGCCTAAAAAGAATTGTGGCCAGCAGGGCAAGGGAGGTGATCCTGCCCCTCTACTCTGTGCTGGTGAGGCCTCACCTGGAGTACTGTGTCCAGATGTGGAGTCCTCAGTACAGGAGAGACATGGATCTGATGGAGTGCATCCAGAGAAGGGCCACAAAAATGATCCAAGGAATGGAACACCTCTTCTTCAAGGACAGGCTGAGAGAGCTGGGGCTGTTCAGCCTGGAGAAAAGAAGGCTCCAAGATGACCTGAAAGCGGTCTTTCAGTATCTAAAGGGGAGCTACAGGAAAGAAGGGCACAGACTCTTTAGTAGGGTCTGTGGTGATGGAACAAGGGGAAATGGCTTCAAGCTCAAAGAGCTTGAAAAGCCATATAAGGAAAAGGTCTTTTACAGTGAGAGTGGCGAGGCACTGGAACATGTTGCCCAGAGATGTGGTGAATGCCCTGTCCCTGGAATCTTTCAAGGTGAGGCTGGATCAGGCCCTGGGCAACCTGATCTAGCTGTGCATGTCCCTGTTCATTGCAGGGGAGTTGGACTAGATGGCCTTTAAAGGTCCCTTCCAAAACTAAGGATTCTATGATTCTATGAAATGGGTTAAGAGAAATGATGAACTGTTAAAGACAGAAGAATGTGTCTAAATATGAAAACAGACCGTGGAAAATAAGTGTTTTGTCATTGCTGCTGTTGTTGTCTCTTATTTGCGTTGTTTCACACGTAAAAGAAAACATGCAAAGATCATAACATTCATCACAATGAGTTCTCTGACAGGAACCTTGTGAAGGTTGCCACTTTTCAGTGATCAAAATTTGCTTTCTGATTCATCATCATGAAAAGAGCTCCATCCTCTTTATCATCAGAAATACAGACCTAAGATGTTTTAGGCTGTACTGCCTAGAAACTAGCACTACGGGGCTCAGGCATAGCTTTCCACTTTTCCTAGCTTCCAAAAGAAGGAAGCTGGATGCTGGAACATGCATTTTCAATGTTTAGGAAAATGGAAATTAGCACGTACAGCCACAACTGATACATTTTTTTTTTCTCATTTCCAAAGAAGGCTTTGCATTTTCACTCTGAGTTTGGTGATCTTCAGTATCAGGGAGATTCCAGCAAGTCTCCTCTAAGAAGTCTGTCTTCAACAAGCTTCAATAAGCAAACAACACTGAAAGAGTATTTTTGCCTGGAGAGTACTTTCTAGAAAAAATTAATAGAGTCTTTCCTATGGTTGTGTCCTTGTCTGATTGAGCTGCAGATGTCAATATACTACAGAGTTATAGTAGACTAAGATATTAATTTAGACGAGACTAGACTAGACTAGTTTGGTTGGAAGGGACCTACAAAAATCATCTAGTCCAATTGCCTGACCCCTTCAGGGTTAACAGAAGTAGAAGCATATTAACCAGGGCACTGTCCAAATGGCTTGAACACTGACAACCTTGGGGCATCAACCACTTGTCTAGGAAGCCTGTTCCAAGGCTTGACCATCCTCATGGTAAATAAATTTTACCTAATGGCCAGTCTGAACCTCCTCTGGCACACCTTTGTGCTGTTTCCACATCTCCTTCCATCAGTTCCCAGAAGCAGAGCCTGGCACCTCACTCTGTGCTTCCCCTCCTCATAGAGCTGCAGAGAGCAATGAGGTCACTTCTCAGTCTTTTCTCCAGACTGGACAACCCAAGTGTCTGAATTAACTTACTAATTCCTTGTTCTATCTCTTTGCACTAAATCGAAAGCACTTTGGATACGATTAATAAACAAAGTGTAAACACTCCAGCCTTAGAGAGAACTGAACCAACCAGTGTCAGCCAGGTAAAGGAAGGAGACTTGACAGCTCATGATAAGGAGTGAAAAGGCAGTCAGAACAAGGGTCTGGGTTAAAACACAAGCCCAAAGACTAATGGTAGCTTGGGGAAAACAAAAATAACTTGTTTGACTACATTACTGTAAGAGTGGGTCACCTTCTAACCTTCTTATCACTTGGCTAAGCTGTGTGGTTTTCTCCCTAATGGAATATTAATCTCGTTTTGTTGTAATTAGCAAAACCAGTCATCATTTAAACAGCAAACATGTAAGATAACTCTCAGGCTTGCTTTAGGCCTAGGGATTACAGCAACGAACTCACACAAGCTCTTCTTAATGGTGGCTGTAACCTATCCAAGAAGATTTTAAAGAAAACATTGTCAGTACATGCTTACTATTAACCATGTGCACTCTAGCAGGTACAGCCTGAAAGATGCTCAGAACACTGGCTTTGTTTCCTTAATCCATAATTCAAAAGCCTTGTAATTTGTGTGCTGCCCTAGCTGCAGAGCTGGCCGGGGCTGTGCTTGCTCCCTGGTTCTGTGGTGTGCCTTCTCCTGAAAGTAAGCAGCAGTGCCCAGCCAACTGGGTGAGTGCCAGAGAACAAATACATACAAAGAGATTCTCTGCGTCCTTTTTTTTTTCTTTTTTCTTTTCCTGCCTAATGATAGCATACCAAATGCTCTCAATAGCAATGGTTACATTTTTTACTCATTTAATAATTACGCACTAATCTCTGGTGTTTATTAGATATAGATGCTAGTTAAATAGTACCTTTTTTCTTGCCTTCTGGCCACAATATGTCTACAGAGACCCCTCATCATGTGGCAGAGCACTGTAAACACTAATTTTAATGTCAAATCTTTTGAACAATACCTAGCCTACATCATTCTCAACAGTATCCCATGAAATTAACTGCCTGGAGGACTGCAATATTGCAAAAGAGTCATTCAAGTTCAGTTTAAATCAGTTCAATCGATGCACATGTAGTTTCACTGGGAGAAGTGAATATCAGTCTAAAACATTAAGCCTTTGAAGAAATTGTCAACCATTCCCGTAGTTTGTGTTCAGTAAAAATTAATTCTGTCACTCAGAACATTAACACTCACCAGCAGCCTTGGAAGATTAGAATTGAGATTGTCTTCCATGCTTCACTTCTATTGTTCAAGACATACTCTTGAATACTTCAATCCAGAATGTACTGAACAGCATCTTACCACATTTTAGGTATCTTTATATATTTAGTTGGCTGACAGGTATGAGCAATGTTGAAAACCTGCTGTATGTCCAGAGCTCAAATCCCACTGACAATTTTTGTTATACTTATGAAAAAGCAGAAGGTGGTACAGCTCAATATCGGGTTCCTGCTGTTAAAAATAAAGGTCAGTCAAAAGAATAAGAGGGAGAAAGGAAGAGAGGAAGGAAGGAAGGAGTGCACAGAATAGATCAGAATAGAATAATTTCTGAGTTTAGCCTTCCAACTGGCAAATCATTAATGAAGATTGAAAATATTTCCACACAAGAAAATTTCATTTAAAAATGTCCCCACATCAAGCATGATACAGTTTGTTCATATGTATTCATTAGCTGACTAGCGATTGATTTTAGTAATGGAAAAAAAGAGAGAAACTCTTTTGGCATATGCATATTTTAATCATAGGAGTCCATAAATATTTGAACCCACCAGCTAGAAGTACAGTTCTCAACACACAGATGTGTGCAATGAGAGAGTCTCAGCTCTTGTAAAATCCATGCTTTAGGCCCATGTGTGCTAAAGATGTGGGAGAGTGGTGCGGTAAGAGCAGAACAGACACAATTTCCATAAAAGTTTACACACCCCATTTCACGACTATGAACTTCGGCAAAGGGTGGCAGTTACAACACGTTTCTTGTGCCAAGTCATACTTTTACATTTACATAGCTGTCTTTTCCCTCCTCCCTCTCTGCAAATGCTCTGATAAGAGTAATGAAAGATGTCCGACAAGCTTAAGACAAGTTGCTCTAATCTGACATACAAATGAATAAAAGATACTTTCTCAGGTATGACAGAAAAGGTGAAACACAGGGGAAGATGATGGTAAATGCAGAATATTTGTATGATGCTATAAGCTTACATGCTTTCACGGAGAGATGACACCCTCAATTCAGTTTGGATATTAGGAAAAGGTACTTCACCAGAGCGTGGTCGGGCACTGGAACAGGCTCCCCAGGGCAGTGGTCATTGCCCTAAGCTGCTGGAGTTCGAGAAGTGTTTTGACAACACTCTCAGACATATGGTCTGACTTTTGGATGGTCCTGTGTGGAACTAGGAGGTGGACTTGATGATCCGTATTGATTCCTTCCAACTCAAGTTATTCTGATTCTATGATTTTTACATATCCTGTAGCTATGAGTGGGAGGAAAGGGTAGGATGGAGAGCAGGACAGGGCAGCTGGGCACTAGCACAGGCAGAGGAACTGATTAAGACAGACAGCCCCTCTGCTATCAAAGTGCAAAGGACTTCAGAAGCACAGCAATCTCCAGATGGTTTCACACCTCACCATCATCCTTTCCAAGATCTTTCCATGTAGCAGAAAGAGCTATGTCCCATTTTATACTTGTTATTCTGAAAACCAAGTCAAAATTCCTCAAAGTCCCAGATCCAGACTAATATTCAGTTTGAGAAAACTGAACTTAACCTAGATTTTGTCTAGGACTGAGAGGAGATGATGGTGACACCTGATTCTAGCTAGATAAAAATTACTAACAGATATGAGCTCTGGCTGAATTTATAGGGGAAAGTAATTACTACTTCTAAGAAACCAGAAGATCTGCCACCAGTCAACAAGAAGTCACATATTTTTACAGCTTTAATTGAAATCCTACATGGAAACAATTTTTCTCAAAGTTTGTTCTTAACACTCCTTAAAAAACTTGTGGTAACACCAGGTAATCCCTCAGGAAAGGTGCAGTGTTAACATAGATTGGCATGCTAAGGAGAACACTGCCATTTTCATTAGCAGCTGTTACTCCATTAGGAGGCAACAGATTGGAGTGGCTAAATTAGCAAAGCAAGATTTGAAGGGAGATATCTTCCTTTTAGCCAACTCATGTAACTGGAAATGAAAAAAAAACACAAATAGGTACTCAGGGCAAAATAACAACCTCCATTTTAGCACAGATCGAAAAAAATTGCAGTGAGTTTAATTCTGGATTATATTAAGGATGTAGACAATCTGAAAGAAAAGGTACTGATATCTGTAGAGGACAGGAGAGTTTAAGAAGGGAAGTCCTGGATCAGTGAGGGAGAGAAAAATAATAAACAGCAGAACCTTGAAGAGTTTGATGGCAGATAGAGATGGTAAGGCTAAGAGGTACAATAATACAATATCTCTGCTCTCCGACTTTAAAGCCCATCAAAATTAAAACTTTATATCTAGATTCATCCCCTGACAGTGCTTCATGTCTCCCTTCAGGACCAGAAGCAGCGCAGAGGTGCTCTGTTCTATCTGTGAAAAAACGCTTATTCTACAAGATTTTCCATCACACTATTTATAAAACATCAGTTATCTTGACACTGGAACAGGTTGCCCAGTGAGGTTGTGGATGTTCCCTCCCTGGAAGCATTCAAGGCCAGGCTGGATGGGGCTTTGAGCAACCTGGTCTAGTGGGAGGTGTCCCTGCCTATAGCAGGGGGTTGGAACTAGATGATCTTAAAGGTCCCTTCCAGCCCAAACCATTCTATGATTCTGTGATTCATTCTATGATCTCAATTTTACCTACTGGATAAGAGGTTGGTGAAATGAAATTAAAACAAAATTAAATTCAGTGGTAAATGCCTTATTTGTTAAAAATACTGAAGCAAGTGAAATAAAAAAGGCAAATTGAAACTAAGTGAGCTTGTGGGGTTCGTATGCCAATGCAAATTATTTGCTGTATTCCAGCTGGGAGGTTACCTCATAATATCTTAGAGACAGGTTCACATGGTACACTCTATGAGGTATAACTACTGTTGCAGAACTCTTACAGGTATACAGCACAGCTGGTTAGAATCTAGCATAGGTACTGCAGCATCAGGCTGAAGTCACCATACTTAACTCACTCATACTTTCCAGTAAAATCTATGAAGCATCTCCTAGCCTAGTGCAGATTTGGGTGGAGTTTTTTCCTTCTTGAAGCAATTTTAATATAAAACCTGATTTCCAAAAGTATCCTCTGAGCTCCTATTAACCTTGCAGGGGAGTGACAGCATTGAGAAGTCAATACTTCCAACGTCTGGTATGTGGTCCCTACTTGAGAGGTCACATTACTTCCACCACTTCAAGTGGTTTGACAAAAGAATGGGAGTCATATTTAGCTACTGGTTCTTGAGTCATAGGGAAGTCATGATGTTACGATAACAATTTTACTCTGTAGGAAGGATGGAGTGGTACCTTTCTCAATAGCTTTGTTGCTTTCATTCAGGAAATTCCTACTCTCTCAGATGAAAAATCTTCATTCTTAAATACAAAGTTAGATTTCCAATACAGTGCAGGATATCCTATAGTGAAGACATCCTGGGGAAGCAGGATGAGCTTGGAAGAAATGGGGTGAACACTGAGTCTGTCTGACTTCATCTTGGGTTTAACCTTTACAAAATATTGCAGTTCAGAGAATGTTTCTAGTGGGCTACCGGGAAACAATCAGTACTTGGCAGCATATTATTTAGGAAATTATCCAAATAACCTGCATGTAATAGAGAATATTTATGCAACTATGTTTAGAAACCAGTGCTTCTTAATATTAGCTTCACTGTGAATATATTTTAATAAGCTCTTTTTTTTTTAACAAACAACAATGTAAAATAGAATATATTTTGATACAAGACACAAACTTTAAAAATTTGAGTTAATGTGAAAACAAGTATTCTTCACTTTCTAAAAATAAAAAATGACATTTAACACCCCCCAGCACTTTTCCTAGGGATGGTTATAGATTCAGCATCTCATGCACGCAGGCAATTAGAACTAGGAACAAAGTGTGCCTTTCCCTCTGAAAATACATTGCATTAAACTGTTTTCAAATGCGTAAGAAGTTGTCACTATAATTGTTTACAGTGCAGAAATACTTGCTTTGCTATTCTGTACTTCAAAGTGATTTTTCCAGCTGAGAGCGTAGGTTGTAAATCATCAGCAGATTTCTTGTATGGAAAAACCATCATACACCAAATAGAATATTTGGTAAGGTATAAATAATGATGCAATCTGTTTAATGAAATGAAATGAAAAAGATATTTGGATATTTTATCTGTGTTTTAGGAGGCTTTTTGCGTTTCCATTTGTGGAGAAACTGAAGGGAATTTTTCCTGTGAGGATAAAAAGTCTTGTATTCAGACCTCAGCATCTCATGATGGCTTCAATTTGAAAGTTAAGTACATAAGATTTTTCCACAAGAAAAACTTTGTAAAATATTTTCATAGATATATTAGCACTTCTTTTCTCTAATCAACATATTTTTCACGCACCATTTCTGCACTGAGAAGTAGCCAAGCAAAGTGGCTGAAAATTGCCATCTAGTGGCTTTGCAGTGAGTGTCTCAAGCTGGGTAATGGCACCATATTGCAGTCTTAAGAGCAAAAGTGGTTCTGGTACAGTCCTTTTCAGGCCACTATGGGAAAGATTAGGAAGCTGGTAGGAGAAAACAGCACTTTCACCCTTAATTTTTGTGCTCTATCAGACTCATGGGTTTTCATCCATAGCAGCAGAGAGATTTTCATTTATAGAAAGGCACTTCAAAAGCACTGACCTTTTTCGTAGAACACATCATTTAGCACATCATGCTTATGGCTTTAAAAATTACTCATGCATACAGCTAGCTCTATTTGGTATCTACAAACATACCTGCATATTGCTGTATATATATGTGTGTGTGTATACCAACATGTCATCCATCATGTTACTTTTTTGGACTTGGCACTCTGTAAGTAATTTTACATGCACTTCCTAGCAGCACAGTTGAATTTTAGTTAGTTGTCAAAGACATTAAAATTACCGCTGTAAAATGGTTTCTACATGTACTTCCTTGGGTTTTTTTTTTTTTGTTCTTGGAGCTCCTTACTTCTAACGTCTTTCAGACACCGTTTCTACACAATGTTTTGTATGAGACAAAAAAACCCCAGCCGGTATTCCCTTCTCCTTCAGATGAGTTATCCCTGATATGGCCATCCCAGTTCACTCAAATTGTAACCTAGATGTGGCTGTTTTTTCCCTCTATTCCTGCTAGTGTGCTATCATCCTAAATCTGGGAAGAAAACAAAAAAGAAAAAAGAACATATTTTCCTTCTTACTCCATTAGGAACTGGCATCTCCTAACATAGAAGATTTATTGCATGCAGGTTTTGTGAAAGGTGGATGGCAGCACACCGAACCACTCCAGTTATAACTGTGTTTCCTAGCTCCTTGAAAGGTGGAGGACTTTCCAATTCCTGAGGACAATAATGAGAAGAGGGGAGTGCAAAGTAAGAAACAGAAGAAATGTTTCTGGGAACAGCATCACTGTTCCCACTCCCATCACTCTTAATGAAGGAGCCTGAAGAATCTGAGTTAGATATGAAAGTCTTAAATCAGACTTTCAGCTACCAAATCTACTGACTTGTGTTTTGTCAATGGTGTATTAAACATATATTGTCTCAATTTACAGAGAGATGGCCGACAACTAATTGCTAACATGAATGTATTTATCATGGGTATCTGAAGAGGGCTGATTGTATAGAACAACTTAATGAGGAATTTTGGGTCATATATGACGAGAATTATCAATTATTGCGTACGTATGTACGCGTTACAAGAGTATAGGATGGCCCACATAAAAAAAATCAACAGATTTGAATATGTGGGGCGTGTGGTTCCAAAAAATAAACGTTTTTTTGCTTTATCCCACCATATGCTATTTATATACTTCACTTTATGTGCATTTTATATACTTCACACGCTGTGAATTTTCTTGAAAATATGCCAAATACAAAAACTAAAATAATGGTGTTCTTCGTATTAGATCTGATGTTTTTGTGCATCCCAACTGAATTTAATCTAGAGTTCATATCCTGTAAAAGATAAAGCTGCATATACTGTATATGATGTGACAAATGCTTCTTGTCATAACAGAGGAACTTGAGACATCACTGCCAGCCAGCTGAGTTTACTGTTCCCACAGTGGCTGAAGTGAACCTGATCTGCTCCATTTTGCATCAGAAGGAGGTGCTCAGTCATTTTCTGCTCTGTAGTTGAATTTCAGCATTTACTCAATGAAGGGGCAGTGACTTCCATCTGAGGAGACAACAGTACAGAAAGCAATTTGTCTAGTTTGAAATAATTACGCATAACTGAATGGAATAGCACAGATAGATAACTCCTGTGAGAGAAAACTTTTGAAGGTTAGGTGATGGCTACATTCAAATTACAGAGGTACAGTGTCTGTCTTTTCTCTGATACCCATTTCTGAGGATCTTATGATATATGCAAGTCTCTCTAAAAGTAATGCCTCCCATTTATTTCCATATAAACAACAACATATACAAAGAGCAGAATAACACTATTTGATAGAGCAAATTTTCAGCTACAAGACACAATTTTTCAGCACAGTCACCACCATTAGTTGATTTTCACAGATGAGCTTATCAAGACATTCTTCATTTTGTGGTGTGACAGCTGTTCATGGCCATCCAGAACATGGCTTGGCATCCACATTGCTGTCACCACAGCTGAAACACAGCATCTCACTGCGCTCATGTCCACTGTTTGATCTCCATAAATGTTCAGTGTCAGTGAATGCCACTGGGTGCCATGTTTTCTGCATGCAGGAATTAAATGACACACCTTTACTTCATCTGCACTTCCACGGCAGACCCACTTTGTCAGACAGCCCCTCTGCTGCCATCTGTCACATGGCAACAAAACATAACGGAATATTGGTGGGAAGGTTCAGCCTCAGCTGTCATACCACAAACATCCATCTCTGACATTGTGGGCCAACATAATAACATAGGAAGCATTATTTTCAGAGAAGCCCTTTTGTATGAAATTCAATTTATGACCTCCGTACAAGATGAACTGTGATAATTTCCCCATCACCACTACCTCGTTTTCTCGTACGTTTTTATATACTCAGTGTTTCTCTCAATAGCCTAGCTTTAAAAAGTATACTGAATGTAATTCAGAGTTATAACAGGAGAAAAAAAAATCACAAAAAAGAAACCACAAAAAGCCCTTAACATTTTTACATATACAGTTTAATCTTAAAGTTAGAGATATTTTTACTTGGCTCAAGGAGTTAAAACTTGAATCAGCTCAGCTGACAACTGATTTGTGTGTTCTTTGTGACAAAAAAAGTTTTTAATTGATAAAAAGTTTAGATGTCACTGGAGCTGCGATATGAACGATACCATCAATGAAGTGTAAAGCCATTTTTTTCTCTTATTTATCTGTAGGATGTTTGTTACAGTCATAAATCACTTTGTAGCTCTTGACAAATGAAGAACATTCCCCTGTTACCTGATAAGCCAAATTACTTATCTCAGTAGCTCTCTGAATAAAATTTCCTGATATGCTGATGGGAATAGGAAATAGGTCATTACTGTCTTGGTGACTGGAAGAAATTTGCAAGGAAGCCCTTAGAAATATGAAGGAAAATTTGAATTCCTTTTTTTTTTTTTAACAGATGCCATTCCTCAGCAGTTGGGGAAGGGATATTCGTTGGGCTTTCCACAGTGGTGCATGGGTTGTTTTGGAGTCACACGATTCCAGGTCAGGGGAAATCTGTGTCACAGCAGACAGAACAAAAAAATGCGTTGCTATATCTGGGAGAATATCTTACTTTATCTCTGCCTGTCAGGATGACACTCTTGTATAAGATTAAAATTAATCTATAAAAGGCTAGATATTCCCTTCTGTTCAAAGGGGAAAATAGCAGAGAGAAATTCACTCACAAAAATATATGGTCTAATTCTCCAAAATGGACCTGCACATGCTACCTACTAACAGATACGGATAACATATTCCATAACAGTGATGGCTTTGAAAACCTGGGACAACTATTAATAAGAATTTCTAAAAAAGATCCTCTGGAGATAAACTGAAGTAATATCAGCCACATTCTCACAGTCAGATGTATTCTGCCCTTTGTCAGATCTTTTCTCCTGGTGTCATAAAGCCTCTATAGGCTGCTTGAATCCTACAGCCTTTTGGGATTATGGAGATAATGAAGAGCTGTGTGTTCTTTTTGGTTTGGATACAGACACATTCTTCTCATGTATCTTTGGTAAAATGAAGAAACTAAACTAAAAAAGAGAATGAACCCTCCCTCAAAAAAACCTGCTACTTCCACAACATCTTGGGGGGCAGGATCTCACTACTTTTCAACAGCTAAAGGAAAATGAGAAAAAAAAAACACAGATAAGCATTGTTGGTATCGTCTATTGACATCTGCCAAAAGTCAGGTAGAAATGACTACAGCTGAAAATAGATCCCAAATTCAGATATAATTGAAGGCTGGTTATTTCTACTGTCTACATTTGGCACTGAAGAATTCTTTTGGGTGACAGTCTCTATTCAGTCAAGCCCAAAGATACACACATATTTCTTCTTTCATGCAGCATTGAGGCATTCAATGTATTGGTCTTTTTGCATTATCCTTCCCTCTGCATTCTCCAAGAATCAGGTAAAAAACACATTCTAAGTGAAAGAGAACCTCACTGACACGTAAAAATTACTGAGAGTTAATAGTGATAACTGTTACACACTCACATATCAAATACTTGTATCTTCAAGGCAACATGACAATATAGGAAATATTGTAAACTAGGACCAGGCAGTATGAAATTACTGTAGAAGTAGTTTCATAGAAAATAAGATGTTCTTCCAACAACTCTGATGGAAAAGGAGAGGCAAAACTATCTTCATCATGTTTCTAAAAAGCTGTTGAATAGTTTTGCACCACATGTTCCTCTTTTTTAGAAAAAAAACTCTTCCAAGCTCTTCTAACACATAACACACTACCCCCAGAGAAATCTGCTTCTGCCTTCTGCACTGAACAGAAATGTCACATTGAAAAGTTACTGAGATCTGTTTTAAATATTCCAATCTGAAAACCAGTGCAGTTTTTCTCAATTCCATATGAAATGAAGTCTGTGGAAAGCATATCTCAGTGGTCACACAAATATCTCCATCTCTTTCTCCTGAGGAGGAAGAAATACAAGTAGAAGATTTTCAAGCACTAATAAATCGTTTCAGCAGGAATGCCACCACTGGCTCTCTTGGATGCAAGACTGGGAGAGAAACAGAAACACTTAGGGGTGCACTCTGGAACTCTGATAGCCAAAATGGTTGCAGTGGTACCAAAAACTAGAGGGTAATCTGAACAGCAGCTGTTGTTTCTGTTGCCAAAAAGCATCAGAGAATACAGTGTTGGGAGGTCCTACTATGGAACAGTGAAAGCAGCAAAACCTAAGGTAGTCTTGTGAACTGGCAAGGAAGAACGGACAGAAAACAGAAGATGAGAATTGCAGGAAGCAAATTCAAGCAGAAAGAAATAAAAAATTCTGAAAGGAAAAAGCAATCCTAACCTTTCTTATCTATATCTGCACCTAACGCATCATGTTTTCATCCCTATTTCATTTTATAGATGCACATCCAAGAAAATAAACTCTCCATCATGTTGTGGATTATATCCCATGGTAGACAATGCACCACAAATCTGTCCACTTTCTAACCAACTTCAGCTCTGCTGTTGTTTCTCCCCCAGCTCTGGTGATGCGTCATAGTAACCTTGGCTACAGAGCAGTTATTGATTCAAAATCCAAATACAGTGTGAGAGAATTTTACTGCACAAGAGGGTCACTGTGACTGACCTGAGCAGCCCCTGTTTCAGCAGCAAATGCGGAATTCAGGTATTTGATCACCTTGTACTATAGTCTGATGTTTTCCTATATTTGTTCATGAACTTGCAACTAAGTAGAAACAACAATGTACATGCAACACACTGTTCTACTGATGTGGCACAAATATAGCACTGGAACAGCATGCAACCAGGTTTCCCATTGCCAGAGAAAGAAGAGCAGTATAAAAATCACAAGACTAACAAAACAGTTTTGCCACCAATTCCACCACTGCAGTTGTTACACAACAGTAGCATGGACAGAACTTCTTAGCATCCTCCATGTTCTACAGCTTCGCTCATCCTACTTACTACCATCATGACTGATGCTCACATATTTCCAAGCTTTATATTATTTAATTTTAATGTCATTATAATAGTAGCTCTCACTCCTAGTGAAATGGTGTCAAAGAAAGTGCTCTGAATTAAGAATTTGGCTCAGATGAATTATTTCTTCTGAACAACAAGAAAAAAGCCTAAACACAAACTTGTAGGAGTAACCTTTTTTACAGCTGACTGAAGTCATTTGTACTTCAGCTGAGTGCAGGGTGGATGCAAAACAATACCCAAGCAAAGCAAGAGCATTTTACTTAAGTGTGAACAATGAGCAGCAGTGAGTCGCCCACGAGAGTCAGTTTCAATCCCTTCCAGGCACGAGCAGCTTTCCACCACTCCCAGCAGTGCTGTCGTGCAACTTCTAACAAACACGAGCACAGGCTGGCTGCCTTTTCAGTCAGCCTCCTGTGGAGGAGGATTCGTGGGTATTTACCCCTATTTGGTGTCTTCCTCTGCAGGCTTTCTTCTGGACTCAAGAAGACTTGGCACTCAGGGAATATAATTTTCATGAATTTTTCTCCATGATGTAACACTGATAGCTTGGGCAGCACTTTTCAATAAATTTCAGGGCTGAAAGCATAGTCCATGATATAGCATATCAAAACAGTCACACTATTATGCACATAAACATTTCGTAGTTGTCCTCAAACTTTGTTCACCATATTCTTTTCACACCAATGCCAAAAGACACCTCTTATCCAAGCCTAAGGAACAAAGCTCGCAGCTGACAAACACCATTAAGGTCATTTATCTGAAAGAAGAGATCCCAAGAAGGCTCCAGCCTGCTAGAAGAGTGTCCTCCTTTTTCAGGGAGCAAGGCTGGGGAAGGAAAATGTTAAATTTATCCAAATATAACTAAACAGAGCTGTTTTAACAGCAAAGTCCTCCAAACTAGAAGTTCTTCACAGTTTATGAACAGTGAACCTCAGTTGGGAATTTCACATCCACTGGAAAAGATACATTTATTTCTGAGTGTGTGCTGGTCTGAATGTTTTGAAATATTCTCACAGTAATTTTCTCTGTTATTAAAATTTGATTTCTTCTGGGGAGTGATTGAACTCGTATCTATCAATGAAAAAAGTGCATATTTTTATACTTTTACATTTTAATAATGTGATTATATATTGGACTCTACTAAAGAAGGTTTTTCTTTTCTACTGTTGAAGAAATGGGACAACTGTTCTTATTTCATTGTGACGGTTCTTATTTTACATGATAAAGACTTCATACCATGCATGTAAAAAGTATGTAAAATAACTCACAAGAATACATGCTTAATGTGTTATCTAACTAAACACATTATAATTCATGGAAGTTAGACATCAAAATATTAGTGCAATATATCAGACCTTTAATTACTTGCTTACAAGTCACCATTTAAAAAAACAAAAACATAAACACAACAACAATGAAAGGATAATCTGATATTCCTGCATCTTTCTGATCTACTGGGTCCTTTCAATGTTCTTTTTTTGCCTAGGAACATGGAGTCAGAACTAATTTACTTGTAACAGATATGTTAATAAGTCTTGAAATGCATTACATTTAACCGTGCAATTGCAAAAAAAGAGACGTGGTACTGTACTCAGTGACTTCATGCTAACTACGAATTCTTGGCTGTAATTCTCTAGGAGAGGAGGTTCAGTCTGGCAAGTCCTTAATCTTTGTCTTCCCTCCCCACGTATTTTGTATTTTAAATACAGAAAACGATTTTTTTATGAAAGTACTCCCTGAGATCATCTTGCTGCACTTTCCTCAGCAGCAAATCTTCATGCTAACTTTGCACCAAGAGCTATGAGCTAAGTTTCTAAGCCAGCTAAGAGGCAGTCAGAGGAAAGGAATCCCAAGTTACTAATATCAGATGGGACCAAAGTTCCAAACCTCACTTGTACAAACTAGCCTACAAAGTCACTTTGGATTTGAACAGGAGAAACATGAAAGAGTTTATGCTTAAAAAATGCTCTCCTTTGATTCCTCACTCATGTTGTCAGTTGCTCTCATAACTCAAATTTGAAAGATAAAATTATTCAAACATAATCATATCATAAAATCATAGAATGGTTTGGGTTGGAAAGGACTTTTAAGATCACCTAGTTCCACTCCCCTGCTATAGGCAGGGACACCTCCCTCTAGACCAGGTTGCTCACAGCCCCATCCAGCCTGGCCTTGAATGCTTCCAGGGAGGGGGCATCCACAACCTCTCTGGGCAACCTGTCCCAGTGTCTCACCACCCTCATGGTAAAGAATTTCTTCCTAATATCTAGTCTAAATCTACCCTCTTCCAGTTTAAAGCCATTTACCCTCGTGTTGTCGCTACCTGCTCTTATAAAAAGTCCCTCCCCAGCTTTCCTGTAGGCTCCCTTCAGGTACTGGAAGGCCACTATAAGTTCACCCCACAGCCTTCTCTTCTCCAGGCTGAACAGCCCCAGCTCTCTCAGCCTGTCCTCACAGGGGAGGAATAGCTGGGGTTTTTAAATATTTTAAGTATTTTCAGTAGTGACTTTATTTTATTCCATTTTTAATTCATGTTTAATTTTTTTACTTGACTTGAAAAAGAAGTAAACAGAAATGTGTATGCACACATAAACTTTTAATATGAAATACAATTTTAATATAATAATATTGAGAATATAGAAACATATTAGAAAAACAAAGAATAGCCCTTAGAGTAGAAAAAAAACAAAAACAACCAAATCCTAAAAACAAAACCAAAAAATCCACACACACATAAAACCAACTAAAACACCTATTTTTTCTGTGGCATCAAAAATACCCACTTCCTATTAACAAAACAACATTAACAATGCCTTATATTTTATACAAAATTATCAAAAGAAAATGTTTGCTGAGAAAAACTTTTATGCTCTGGTAATGCTTCCATAAAGGAAAAATGTAACCGACAATGCTCAGAGCAGTGTGGGTAATATCATTATCAAGAAACAGGAGCTGGGACTATGCCAAATTGTTTGGCAGTAATAGCAAGAATATGTCCTAAAGCCTACTCTGTAATGAAGGACATTTATCATACTTATGCAAATATGATGTAGGAAATAAAAGAATTTTGATAAAATTATTTTTACTCTTCCCTTCCCCCAGTAAAAAAACAACATGGATCTCAGCTTCCATGTACATTTGGGTATTGACAATATCCAGGTGCAGACTTCAGTGTGGTTCTGCAAGTCTTTGTGAGGCCATATTTGAATGAAAATGCTCTGTTTATGCTTTGAACTTCATAGTCAGGCAAGCAATAACATGTAGCTACCCTAACAGAAAACTATTTTAGAAGATAACAAGTAATATAGAGGATTAAGTGATAAATAAAAAAGGCTAACAGATAGCAGGATATATTCAAAATAATTCAAAAATTCAAAATCCATTCACAAATGGTCAGCACAGTTTCAGAGGTGTTTACACTAAACAACATAAATAAGAAAAACATGCATTAAATTATCCACAGGACTCACTCTGAAGAGCCAGACACTGAGAGAAGACCACGCTATAGGCAGGAAAATACTGCAAAAGTTTGATCGAGGAGCTCCTACTCTGCAGTGCATCTGAGCTTCCAGTCAGAAATCTATTTACAAGCTCCATTTCTGATTCAAGTAGCCCAGCTGTTTCCAAAATGGGAAGTACAAAGTGTGAGAACTCTTTGAAAACTCCATAGTTTGCATACATTAAAAAAATCTAGACATACTGCAAGTATGTTTATGTTTAAAATTTCTCTGCCTCAAAGTGATGCTCTGTCTTGCCTATTCCAAGTTCATGTACAGTTTCTAAGCACTTGCAAACAGGATTTTTTCAAATATTCAAAACATTTAAAGTACTTTATTTTGTACAGAGTTAGGACCTCTGGTATGCTGCATAGCAGCATGCTTTGTAGCCTTTATCTCACTTTTGATATCACTTTTTTAGGATTCAGTGCGTACACCAGTATTTGGAAATACCAGACAGTAAGTGGGATTGGTGTATCATGGATCTGAAATAGTCTTTCAATGCACTAACTGCACTAGAGATACTGTAAGTATTTCATTATCACTTGTTTTCACACATTCGTAATTGACTTGTTCTTAATATTAGCTATTAATATTCTTAAATGAGGATGATGTATTAAAATGAGTAAGTAACATTTCTGTGTATATGCCGTTTGCACAATGCAATGCTTCTAAAAAGAATCCCAGTGAATGGTGAAATCCACTCTCGTCAATTTACACGCAAGAAAGTGATTTTGAAAAATTGCTAACAAGTTCTACCAACAACATGTCCTGCACATGAAAGTCATCACAACGAAAAACATTCTTCCTATATACAGCCATCTGTAACAGTTACACTGATTATGTAAAATGGCTTATGCAATAAAGAAAACTAATAAGTATTAAAATTTAGCGATGTGAACGTGAATCTTTGCTAATTAAATTTTGCAAACTGCTGCCCACTAATGAGCACACAAGCTGATTTAGTAGAATTAGTCCTTTGTATTCAACAGAGTAATATATCCCTTTTGTATTGCGGGAACAAAAGAGAAGTGTCATCGGGGAGCTGCCTGCCTACATACACAAACACTCTCTATAGAAATTGCCATGTTGTTGGAAGCATGGAGGAATGCCACTATGAAAACACAGGAAACCCAAGCCAAGATTTGACATAGCTAAATTCAATTATCTGACACTTTCATTCAGATTTGAGAGTGGTGTTTCAAAAGCCTGCTAAAAGCCCCTATGGCATTCTTTATGATTATTAGTGGAACAGAAATTAAATGGCAACTGACCCGTACTATGTTCACAGGAGTCACATGTTCCAGAGACCCAGATACTGCATCTGCATCACTGTGTGATGAATGTCACGTACATTCCAATTAGGATTTGCTTTGGAGGGCCAGTAGAGATGAATGAAGGAATTTGGATGAAACTTCTTAAATTAGGCCGCATCAAGAATAAATGGTCTTCTTTTCTGTTTTAAACTATATATGATTGGTTTGTAGGCTTCTGTTCTAGACAAAAAAGACAAATGATGATGTTATGTTTAATAAAAACAAATGAGCAAATACAGAAGTCCAAAATACTCAGCAAGCCTGCTGAAAGAAAATGTAGGAATTATAATGTTGGGTTTACTTCGATATTCCAGATACTGAAAAACCTTAACCATGGGATTTTTAGTATGTAAAAGCAGTAGCATAACATCGGACAACATAAATCTGCTAACAGAATTAGCCAGGAAAAACATTGTTTCTCCAGTGGAATATTCTTATTTCATGTTTGCAAAATATTACTACAGTGTCACTCAGGGCTTTTTACAACAAAGCCAAGCTGATGGCAAATTGTCAGTGCCATCAACTACTTCTGCTTTCAGCGCCAACCTAACACTGCTAGCACCCATTTCCCACCATTCCAGTTCTGGCAGCAGTCTGCCCTTTCGCAGCAATCTAGCAGGCCTGAAGAAGTCATCTGCTGTTTGGAGTCCAGGCTGAATTGCTAGTTATAACCATCTCTAGAGGTTTAACTGATTTAGTGAATCTGAAAAAACCAAATGTTATTGCTTTTCTACACACATTACTCATGCCAAACTATTTGCTGCCACATAGTGTATGTCATAATTATTATTTCATACAAGTATTACAAGCTACCTTTTTTGTATAAGACTTAAGAGGAAGTTATAATTTCCCCATTTCTTAATGTGGAAATTTTTTGGAATTTTTTTTCTTTCCACTCAAAGACAAATGGCATCCCAACAGGGCAGCATATCACAGTCAACACACTGTTGATCTGGGGAGAACTAGTCTCCAATTATCAGTTTCTATCTGTAACAATTGCTCAAAACTTTGTATTCCCCAATGATTGCTTTACATGTCTGTTTGATGTAAGAAAATGTTTCCTGATAATCTCCAGTGCAGCCTAGGGAGCTGGTGCCTGCACAGTTGTATTTTCCCAATCCAATACATTTGCAGGGCCATGTTTTTCATAATCAGAGCTGTTTGCTTCTCCACATGCAACCTAGCTAACCCTTTTTGAAAACACTTTCCCTGCTTCCACAGATGTCATTTCTGCGAGTCCTACACCTGCCTCTGCAAAACAAACCACAGACTTTGTCTTTCCTAAGGGTTTCCTTGCCACAATAGAAAAGGAAGGTGCAGGAATCAAAACCAGGTCCATGCCAGCAGTTGAACACCGGTCAGGCATAAGGCATTTCCATTAAAACTTTGTGAAGACCTATTTAAAGTTTCTCTGCAAGGAAGCCCTGAATTGCCATTGTTCAGCAGTATCTAGCATTTTTTTCTGTCAGGCACTAACTAGATGAGAGAGACGGAAGCCAGATCTCCCTACACCAGACAAGGAGCAGCTCAGGCTGTCTTCCTGCATAATCATCAAACTTTCCAAAATCAAGTGAACCTAAAATATAAGTGCATCTTTAGGCAGACAAATGAGTCTGGCCACTGAATTTTCATTCATAGAGGCTTGTCCAAATAATAACCCTCTTTCTGCTGTCACTTTCTTATGAACAACATAATTTAAGATGGTTTCAGGAGCATAAAATCAAATCATTCACAGTGGATAGCTCTTCTAATAACAAGACACTTTTATCTCACAGGCAGCAGTGTTGTCAGTACTTGGACATAATTAGGACTAGCAATTGTTAATTTTGCTGTACAGCAACTGACTGAACAATAGAGACTTTTTAAAATAGACTGCAGTTAAAATCTTTAATATTGATTCAGACTGTTTATTTGGAAACTTCCACACACAGCATTCCGCTTTGCTAAATATTAATACGCACAGAGTTTGAGGTAATTTTTGCTTTCTAACCAGCTGCTCCCCCTTTGAATTCCAGAGCTGTGGTTGTTCCTGTCCTTATAGGTCACTGACAGAGGAAGAAAATTTATCTTCTGGGATTTTCAAAAACATAGACACCTAATGGAATCTTTAATGCAAAATGAACCCTATCTTAACCTAAATTGTAGGGGAGGATAATGTGGGAGGCTAATGTTTTTAAAGAATTAACTGAGGGACATAAAAATCCATAGGGATGTGAAACAGAAGAAGCAAAATACATTAAGTGACAGGAAAGTAGAAGTTAGAATTAATATTTGAAAGTCAGAAACTTCAAATGCATTGTCAGCATTTCTCTCTAAAATGTATGCCTACTTCATCTTTCCTTAAAAGATGAAAGAAATAATGCATACACAATCTAATCTACAAATACAAACTGTATTTTTATGAAATCTTTACATTTCTTTTACCAGCTGTGATGTTTTATCATTGCAGGTCTCTAGCTCCTTTCAAAAAAATTCATCCATATCAAAACTCATTAGATACAAATCACCTTAAGTTTCCCTTAAACTCACTTTCCTCATCAAGATATTGCAGTGTCACACAGGCTTTCTTGTAAGTGAATACTTCAAAGCACAAAGACAAAGCACAAAGCACAGAGTGATTTGCCCAGGACATAGAAAACCAGTGGCAGAGAAGATTAAAGGTGACAGATGTCCTGAGCCCTAAGTCAATCAGAATATAGCTGTGTAACAATTTATAATAAGCTTAAAGATTCACCAGATACTAAGAAACATTTTTATGTCAGACATTGTTATATGACTTTTTTTTGTATGTTAATGTCATTCCAAGATATGCAACGTGGTCTCACAGGACCAAGGAAACTAGAACACTATAAGAACGTAAGGTTACTGTTGAGTTAAACCCTGTCCTGAACAGATGATCTTTCACATCCTTTCATCATCATTCATGCAAGTTTCTAGACACCACCTCCTAAAGAGTTTCCTGATCTCTTCATATACAGAGGGATTGATCTAACAAGAAAATAATATCATCCATATTGCTCCTATTTTCTAGTTTTCGTTTCTTCCCTTATTTTCTGATCATCTATAACCAAAACAGAACAGAAATTTCCTATTTTTCCTTTCCAATCTCTCTTCTTGCCAAGTGTTTACTGTCTACTAAATCACTATTACATGTAAATAAAATAAAGAGAGTTATGAGTTATGTTCTGAAATAAGGTGAAAAGCATGGTAGCCAGTGTAGGTGAAATAAAAATCACAAAAATTAACTGCCTCACTTAAAATTATATCATTGCTTTAGAGCTCCTTCCTGTGGGGAAGTTACTGTAGATGACAGAGTAAAAATGTGTCTAACACTGATCAGATAAGGTCTGCAATCATAGAGTCATAGAATCATAAAATCATAGAATTGTTAGAGTTGGAAGGAACCTTTAAAGGTCGTGTAGTCTAGCTTCCCTTCAATGAATGGGGACACCTACAGCAAGATCAGGTTGCTCAAAGCCTGGCCCAGCCTGGCCCTGAATGTCTCCAAGTACAAGACTTCTATCACTTCTCTGGGCAATCTGTCCCAGTGCCTCACCACCCTCACTGTAAAAGACATTTTCCTTATGTCCAGCCTAAATCTACCTTCTTTTACTTTGAAACAATTTCCGCTTGTCCTATCACCGCAGACCCTACTAAAGAGTCTGTCCCCTTCTTTCTTTCCACTCCTCTTTAGATACTGAAAAGCCACTGTCAGGTCACCTTGGAGTCTTCTTTTCTCCAAGCTGAACAGCCCCAGCTCTCGTAGCCTGTTCTTGCAGGGGAGGTGTTCCATCCCTTGAATCATTTGTGTGGTCCTAAATAATGAACTTCAAATATTTTGTTAGAGATGTACAAGTCTTCATTCAAGGTCCTTGTCAAAATTCCACATTTCCATCTGGAAATTTTGTCTGAGCAGAAAAGAAGAGGATTTCTGTTGTTGGGGACAGACAGATTCTTCAAACTAGAACAGTGTTTAAGATGGTGCTGCAAAATCACCAGAAATCCTAAAAGAATAGCTATTCATAGACCTGAGTCCATTCCCTATCTCATGCCCAGATTTTGCTGGACTCACTGAGCATGAGTCAGTTGTATATAAGCACTAAGCCTGACAATTGTAAAATGTAGCATTGCCTGGGGTTGTTCTGGCCAAAGTGCAGGACCTGGCACTTGGTCTTGTTGAACTTCATCCCGTTGGCCTCAGCCCAGCAATCCAGCCTGCCCAGATCCCTCTGTAGGGCCTTCCTAGGCAAAGCAACACTTCCTGCCAAATTGGTGTCATCTGCAAACTTACTGAGGGTGAACTCAATCCCCTCATCCAGGTCATCAATAAAGATATTGAAGAGGACAAGCTTTCCACAAGCATCCACACCACACATTTGCAAATCAGCTCTTGGCCAGTCAATACAGATCTGCACCATAAACCTGAGGGAATAGGGCAATCATTGTGACCCCTCAGTCCATGAGGTTCTTGCTGGCTCCTTGGCCCTTGCTCACTACTGTTCCACCTCAAGGTCTGCCTTTTACATGTCTGGACATCAATTCCTGGTGTTTCCCTCTCTTCCTAGATGCTAGAGGCTATTGTCTTAACTGTTTATTGCTTCCTAAATTAGCTTGTCAACACAAGCTGCTAATGACCTTGTTAATCATACAGCCCCAGGCTCTTTGACTTTCTCCATATCTAAGGCAATTACTGATTGTTCCTAGGGTTTCTATCACCCTCTGGCCTTCTGCACCAAATGTATTATCAAAAGTATAAAAACAATTGCATAACAAGGTTCGTCTCTGCTTCTTTATTTTCCACCTCACACTGGGTTAATTTAGTCAGTTCTCTAACTGCTGATGAAGTCAAGATCTCATGTATTTTTCAGTACTTTTGGCTATGCTTGCATTTTTTAAAAATTATATCTAGTCAGAATTTCTCTTACTGTAATTCGTTGTGTACTCTCTTGTCTGTGTACTTCTGAGAAGACTAGTTTTATTTTCTCTATAAATTTTTATTAGAGATGTGAGGAGAGCAAGTAGATACTCCTTAGCACACTGGACTTCTCTGCTGACTTGTGTCTGCATGCTTGCTCTTCTTCAGACCTTGGGTCTTTTTCTATAAAACTGTTCCTAGTCAGTTGGCCTCCCATTGCACTGTCGAACTGAATTACTCCATCCCTAGTGGATGAAAGGCATTGCATTTTTCTTTGTTGAGCTTTGTGAAGTTCCTGACAGCCTATTCCTCCAAACTTGAGAGCACTCTGACAGGCAGCTTGTCCCCCTGTGTGCTCTCAGTTCTTCAAGGTGGTTAACATCACCCAGACATGGGATTAGAAAATCAATACAAGCTGACAATGTGTGCTTGCAGCCCAGAAAGTCAGCTGTATCCTGGGCTGCATCAAAAGAAGTCTGACCAGCAGGCTGAGAGAGGTGATTCTCCTGCCCTGCTCTGGGGGACCCCAGTGCCCCAAGAAGAGGAGGGCTGGCAGTGCCCAGAGTAGTCCACAATTCTGCAAGAAGCCACCTCCCTGGCACCCCCAGCAAGGATAACACTTGTTTTTAACAAAAATATTTTTTAAAAAAGACTATTCTACTGACAAAATCTTGTTCTTACCCAAAACAGAACTGGCACTGGCACTGCCATGTGCACATTGCTGCTCCCTGGAGGTACTTCAAGACGTGTAGATGTGGCTGTTGACATGATTTAGTGGTAGACCTGGCCACACTGGGTTAATGGTTGGATTTGATGACCTTAGAGGACTTTTCCAACTGAAATGATCCTATTCCAACCCAAATGATCAAAGGTAGCAGATCTATCTGAATCTAGATATCCTCATTGGATAGCACAGATCTATCTGAATCTATCGCATGTAAAGACACAAAGTATTTATTGCATCTCACAACATATAAAAATGCATACACTGATCCCATCTATGAAACTCACCTTGGGGCAGCAGGACAGTCCTCAAAGCTCTGTTCAGTCCTCAAATCTTTATTTCCACTCTTTTCTTCAGTGGTCCCTTTCAACCCAAATAATTTCCTGTTCTACGCATCTAAGGTCTTACTAAAAGGCTTTCTGCATTCTCTAGAGATGTGCTTTGTGTACACAACAAATTTGAGCTTAGAAAAATAAACCCAAAAAACCCTCATCTTTAATTTAGGGTTTAGGCTTCTCTTGATTTCTTTGTTGTTCATTATATATGTAATTGCTCTGTAGATACATGTCAAAGTCTCAGAAGTCTATAGGAAGATTTTAAGAAAACTTTCAGTAATGACAACAATTACTGATATCCTCGCATATGTAAATTCTATTAAACCCATCTAAAATTATATAATGCATGGGAAAAGGACTTATTCAGCTTTTTCACAACTATTTCCAGTAAAAACTGACTAAAAGGCAATTTCATTTTAGTGGCTACTATAGCACTGAATTTTCAATGAAAAGCAGTATTAACCCAGAGACATCTGCCTAAACAGTCAGATCCAGAAAAATTACTACTACCGTCCTCATATTTTTCAGATGTTTTCCAAATTACTGTTTAATGGAAATTACTTAAGTTGCTAACGTTTATCTTCAGGGATGATGGTAAAATAAGCAATTAGTTACAGCTTAATATATGCTTAATATGCTACTTGTTCCCATGGGACCTCATCAAAAGCTTCAGCTTTCTACAAAACATTTTTTCTCCCTTTAAAAAAGAGTTGCTAATAGCTGCATATTTTACTGTGGCACTGTGAGAAAAAAATCATCTAATGCTCCTTTACTCATTTTGAAAGCCTAAGTTTCCATGTAAATGTATGATTGTCATTTTCCCCTTAGCACTGAAGTAATTTCTATGTCTGTATACATTTATATTCCAGCATCTCTACTGTTAAACAATAAGGTTCACAGTAAGAGTAGATTTTTTTTCTTCTTGAGATAATGAAGCCAAATTTATGTGCCAAGTTAACCACAAAACATAGTTCTGAAGGAAGTTATTACAAGCCATAGGATTTCCATAACACGTATACGGAAAAAGATGCTTCACTACAAAAGTTTTACATCAGATCAAAATCTTCTAACAGGTTTGGTAGTTGCAGCCAACTGAAGCAATAAAATTGTGCAGTTTTTTTCTGAACTTGTGTTGTATTATTGAGTGTGTGGACAATGATAAAGACCATAATCATCTACAGAGAGTTAAGGAAACAAAATAATCTGAAGTGCAATCTATTCAACTTTTGGAAATACAAAGCTGACAGTTCAGAGAACTGTTTTTATCTCTCGAGGAGAATGGCAACTGAATCACATCTATGGCCTATCTAATCCTCCAGCAGCACCAGAATCTAACAACATGAAACATTCATAATGGGGCCTTTATGGGGAAAGCATCAGACAGTTTGTCTGTAACTTGTAACCTGAAGAAAGGCATAGGGATTTAGACTGAATTTAGATTTTAAAACTGAAATTGTTATCAATTCTAATAACAGCCATTCCCTTCTTTAAATTCAGAATAGAAGTAGCGAATATAGGACTTACCTATCTCAGTGAAACTTCTGAAAGCACACTAAAATTTCAGCTTGTCTGCTGCATGCCTAATTGACAGAGAATAGATACCCCAAAATAACAGTTCATATTTAGCAGGGGGACAATTTAAGATTCTCATTGAAATTCAATTTAAATAGACATCATTTGGGGTAAAGGATGAAGTAATCATTGTTTCATGAGGAAAAGAATCATATCACACATGCAGGATTAGAAAAATGTTTGTACAGTATTCCACATGGTTCTCACCTCTGATTAAAATTGTATCTATTCACTGCAATCTCTGAACTCCAAATCATGTGAAAATTTTGCAGTCAGTTATGTAATCCTGTCCTGAGGAGCTGGATATCTGCTTATCTTATTGCTGTGTGGACTATGATATTAAAGCATTATATTTTATTATAATATTAACAGTACATTACGAGGGAGATGAACAATTACTCAGTTGAAGTACTAAAATCAAAGTAGCTGAAATGACACGGAATCTTGGTGCAGCTAACGCTCATGCTACTTGTGCTTTTCTGGAAGTATTTGGTAGATAAACTAGGTCATTTATGTGTATGTGATCTTTGGAGTAGGGAAACAGAGATAATAATTTATCTTGTGAATGTTTGTAATTGCCCAAATGTTAGATATTTTCTGGATTTTGAATATTCTCCAAACACTTGAGACAATGAAGAATGTGTAGTAGGTATAAGAAAAACAGTCTTATTAGAAGGTTACTGTTTGTAACATCCAGAACTTCACTTCGGAGTACACTTAATCATGTCTTATGCCATCTTAGCACAGACATAGAATAAAATTTAAGTTCTACTGCACCATAAAAGAAATGTGAAGCAACAGAAGAGAATCCAAAGGAGAGCAAAAAGTAAGATCAGAGGTCTAAAAATCCACTATTGTAATAAAATATAAATAACTATATAAGAATAATCCTAACTTTTATTCTACGTGTCCATAGTGGGTAACACAATCAAGTAATAAATTCAAACTGCAGTAAGAAAAATTCATATTAGACGTGAAGACAAACTTTCTAACAGTGTGGATATTAAAACACTGCAGTAAACTGCTCACGAAGCTTTCAGGAAGAAAGCAGACTGGCATCTCTCAGTAGCCATAAGCTTACCTGATGATTTCTTCAGGTTCCTGCCAGCTCTGCTATGCTATTACAGAAGGGGATTTTGTGAAGATGTAGTGCTGTGATCTTGTGGTTTCTGGAGTAAAGAGAAAGTATTTCACCAGCTAAACCAAAAATGGACGCTCAAATTCAGTTTTTTTCTTTTAATATTTATTTCCATTTAAGATGATTCATTGCATTTCCAAAGGAAGGAATGGCATGTGTGAGGGATACTAGGATGGCATAGATTTATTTGAAATTCTGTCTGACAGTTTTTGAGCACCTCATTAACATTCTGCAGATTTGATGCAATGGTGAAATATTTTAAACTAGTACATTTGGTCCCATGAATCTATTTCAGATATTTTTCTGACACTGTATGAGCTAGAGTGTTATGCAATGGTTTCTGTCAGTTCAGTACGTTTTATAGGTGGTGGAACTGAAGCATTAGAGCTCTTCACTAGTAACGTAATTTCGGTTTAAGAGACTGGACAAGACAGGCAAGTGGAGAACGGGCAAGGAAAGGAATTGCAAGGCCAGAGTTTAAATTGCATTCACTAAAGCCACTAATTGAAGTCAATGAGATCTGATAACAACTAAACTTGCTGTTTCCTGGTCTAGACAAATACTTTGACCATTCATTAAAAGATGCAATTTTAAAAGATATGCCTGCTTTATTTTCTATTACTTTACCAAAAATAACCAAACTTGCAAACTTGCTGGAGGTGCACTCAATCCCACCAATGTCATTGACAAAGATATTAAAGAGTACTGGAGCCAGTCAGTACTGAACCCTGAGGGACACCATGAAGTTCTCTCCCCGGACACTGAGCCATTGACCACTACTTTCTGGGTATGACGTTGCAACCAGTTCCTTGTACATCAAACAGCCCACTCATCAAATCCATATCTTTCTAATTTGGAGAGAAGGATGCTGTGGGGGACCATGTCAAAGGCCTCAATGAAGTTCAGATAGGTGACATCAGTGGCTCTTCCCTTGTCCGCTGACACAGTTATGCTATCATAGAAGGCAACTAGATTGTTCAGGCAGGACCTGCCCCCTTGGTGAAGCCATACTGATTGTCTCGCAACATACTCTGTGCTTCATTGGACTAGAAAAAATCATGGATTAATCCATGGATTAATCATGGAAAAAGATATCAGAGAACAGAAGCCTGCTGGAGAACATGAACTGAATAGCAAAGCATATTTAAGATGTGTATTTGCAGAACAAGGAAGGAAAAGCTGAGAACTAAAAAAAAATAAAAGCAATAATCTCAACCATTTGAAAACTGATCATGGTAATTTCTGCTATGGTGTCTTGTTTTATAATCATTATTATTATTTCCAGTCATCAAGAAGCATCATTTTGTGAACACCACTTGGAAATTCCCTTGATCATAGTCCCGTTAAATTATTTGGGTCAAAAAACTGGTAGCAAAATAAATATACCTAACTGATACATCATTTCATAAACTATGACAAAATTTTCCAAATTTCCTATGAATTTATCTGAAGATAAATCCCACCTGCTGTTCAGCAGCACCTTATGGTTGCACTACTTTCATGCTTCTTTCTCTAGGAACTCTGTGACTCCAGTGGAATCAGTAGACTTACCTGGAATGGCAGTAATAGAAAACTTATAGAAGTATAAATTAAAGTAATTTTTACTATAAGAAGCCCAACCTAGCTTTTTTTTCTGGTAAATTATCTTCTCTGTAACTGGAGTTCTTTTCATATCTAATCATTTGTGCACAAAGGTAACAATAGGAATGAAAAGACTATGTGTACAGTACCAGCTTAAGCCTTCCTTGTATTTGGCTTTTGTTCATAATACCAAAGGCAAGGAAATGTAAATATAATTTGCTGAAGATAATATATAGAACACATGGAGATTAGGAAATTAAGCAGGCATTTCATGGCATTATTTTTGAGCTAGTGATTTACCTGTCTTCTATGACCGTCTGTATAAAACCCTTCCATTTCATTATAAAGCTTGAAGTCAGAGCTTGGCGAATCTGCTTCTATTTATTCAGACATAAATGTGCTGTTTATTCGTCTTGTAGACCAGATCCTTCCCTCTTGAAGTATTTTAAGATTTTCATACATATTAATTACAATTACTGCTGTGACAGCATCAACTTCTACCTGAAGTCAAAGTTATGATCTGTTTCCTGGCATTTCTCCTGTCCATAGGAAAAGGAAAAGCTTGGTAATTCATAATATCAAGTTTTTTATCAAACTAGGTCTGGAATCAAGAAGGCCTGACACGAAAACTTCTGGGCATTTTATTCAATATATCTGGAAATGTGCATGATGTTTGCAGTACTTCTTGATGCTAAATCAGATCCCAACTTCACAACTAATGGAGAATAAGAACATTTTTGTTGTCGCTCCCTCCTGTCCCATGGATCTCTGTAAATATGGATAAATGGGCCCTAGCATTAAAAAGGTATATTTATTTATTTATTCATTAGTAAAGGAAGCAGCTCCAGCACTTGTATTACATCATATTCTATTATCAGTAAGTATTTTTACTTTTTTTTTTTTTTGAGGAAAGTATATGAATTTTTACTGTAAAAGGTAAAAATCAAAGCATGTGCTAAGATAATTTCTCCTATGCTTCATGTGCTCATTTGGGCTTGTCAGAAAATGTGATACTCAGAACTTTTATTCTGGGTAGTATTTGAATTTTTTCTAGTGCATATGTCCTTCTAATGTTGTGCTCTGGCAGTTCAGTCACTCGATGAGCTGCAGCATTGAAGTACAGTTTTGTTTAACCAGGAATGAATAAAGGGGGACAAATATCAAAAACATTCAGTATTTGCTTAAAATCAATGTTACCATTTTACTGAAGATTGAGATTAATTTCTAAACAAGATTCCCATGTGCCAGAGATCGAACAATCTGCAAACAAAATAATTTATGCAGTTAATAAAAGTAAGAAAATATCATTCTGTTCAGTCTTTCCAGCAGCAGAGCTAGGCTGCCCTTACTGTATCAGATGGTTATTCATTTTCTAGTCCTTTATATAACTAAACAAACACTTTTAATTCTGTTACTTGTGTAGGAAATGAAGCAAACAACTGTATTTCCTTCCTTGGTTTAAATCAATATTTGATGTGTACAATTCCTTTTACGGGCCATAACTGCTCCTTCCAAAAACATCAAATATCAAACAAATGCAAAATTGAAAATAGACCCAGTCATCGTGTATATTATCACAATAACGTACATTCAGATCTTTCTAAATCTGAGGTCGAAGAACTAGGAAAATGTAACAGGAACAAATGAAGCCACGAACTGAAATGTAAAGATTAAAATTTAAAGCAAAAGAAAAAGCCTTTGAGCACTGTATAATAATTAGAAGACTACCACCTTGAAATTTCCTTGTAAAATAATACTGTTATCATTCTTCAGAAAATACAGCCCTGTAGGAAGCAGATTTGTTATTTTTGATAAAAAGTCACTGCTGACCCAAGAATCAAGAGAAGGATTTGTTGACTGCAAATGCTGTATCTTGACTAATTCTAAACCTTACCACCGTTTTTTTTTTCTCAAATGAAAAATCTTGAGAGTTAAACATCTTTCAATCTGAGATTGAAAGGGTTTCAATATATTTTTGATTTAAATATCACTGTCTTTTAAAGTAATCCACCTTGAGTTTTTTTTTTGTTTTTTGTTTTTTGTTTTGCATAAGACATAAAGAAATGATTGCCCAACCATTTATTTGAAATGGCATTTTGGGGAACTGAATTAGAGAAGAGGCTATGCAACCAAGCACCTGAATTTCTTTTTATTTCTTGTTGCATATGTTATGTTAAAAAATAAAGAAATACCAAATTGTTGCCGGAACTGTTTTCTACATTACTTTTTATCCTTGTTTTTAACTTTTTTTTAATCTTACCTTGTTTTTATCCTCAGCATAAGGATGTAAAAGAACTAAAAGTATTAGCTCCGCATTTGAATAATTCCTAAGAGGTAGCTGAGTTAGCAAAATGAAACAAAATATAAGAAGAAAGAAATAAACAACCAAGTTTAAGCTCCCTATTTACAATACACGATGATTTATCTCGGAATATCCTTGCGTTCGAGAAAGAGATCGCTCCCGGCGTTGTACGGCCGGCATTTAAGCAGGATATCTGGCTCCATCCAGTGACAGCTTTGTGGTACATCGGGCTTCACGCCTGAAGCTGAACAACATGCACGTCGCAGCTCTCGGATTCAGGCAGCCAAAAAAAAGTTCGACTCGCTCTCGAGTTATTCATCCCCGTGTTAAAACAGCATTGCGAACTTGCAGTACATCAGAGGTTTAAGAATTTATTCACAGCCCTATCAGATAAAAGGAGTAAATGGAAAGTGGAACAGTAATTAAGATGCACACGAAATAGGATGTAGATGTTCTCCCTTCCAAGTGACTGAAGTCATCACAGTGTCCATCCCTTCCCCAGCTGTTCTCTCTTGCAACAAAATCTTTCCTGATCCCTACTTTTAATCTATTTTTTTTTCTATCTAATTCTGCCTGAATTTTTAAAAATGCATCCATCCTCTGGTACCCTGCCTTTCTGATCCTGATTCAAGCTTTTCTCACAGCTGTCAGTAACAGCCATCCCCGTCAGTGGCCACTTCCTCATATTCATTTTTGTTCATTTCTGCTTTTCATTGTCAGCAATACATATCCATATCATCTTCACTTATAAAGCAGTGGGAAAGTCAACAAAGCTAAAAATACCAGAACACCACGCTCTCAGAAGAGCAGTTTTTATCTTCCCTGGCTGTTCTATTTCTAGTCAGGTCAGGAAGTGCAAACAATAGCTCCAGAGCTGGTTGATTTTCAAATTCATTTTTGTGTTGTTTGCTCTACACTGAATAACATCTAACAATTATATATTTTTTACAATTTTTTTAAAGTTCATTTGAGACACTAATACCTCCTGTTTATGGATAGGAGTGTTTTTTGGTGGTGGTGGTTGTTTGTTTTGAGGGCAGATTTCATATGTTAAATCATAGCCTGTTAGTCCTTGTGAAGAGGCTCAACTCACTTTTGTGTATGTTATTATTTCCACATGATGCATCGCATGTTTGTACATAATGTTTGTACAATGAAAAATAACATAGAATGCTGTGAGAACTGCTGCAATAACCTAGACTCAATGAAGGAAGAAATAATGAGGGGTCTCTTTCCAATATGCCAAATATGCAGAAGCTCTTTCCAATTTATTAATTATTTAACAGGGACTTAATGTAGTTAGGAACATGTTACTAACCAGCAGATGAGAAACCAACTTTAAAGTGACAGCATAATACAAAGGCAGTCAAAAGGAGGGCTTTAATGCTTCTAATTTTATTCTCTTTCATTCTGGATCTGAATGTTTAATGTATTTCACACTTGCTGCTTTTCTCTCAAGTCATAATCAGATCCAACACACATTAAAATTTGAGTTTTCATCCTGCTTTCCAGAACCCATTTTCAAGAATAAGAACTTAGGAGGCAGTGGCAGCTAGCAAAGGAAAAATAACAAATCATAGTAAGAATGTTATTCTGCATTTACTAAATTGCTTCTATCAATATTTAAAACTGAAAGAGCTCAGAAACACCAAATGTAATTATGTCACCAGTAGTAATTATCCATGTGCTCAATGTTTAAACTTGATTTTTGACAGCATCTCCTTCTACTTTTTTTTTTTTTAAGTTGTATATAAATGCATTTAAATTATATCCGAAGTTAATATTTTGCAGCTCCCCCCCCTTCATGGAACTACCTTTTGAAAATACAGTAAATTCTATTTATCCAATTCCATTTTAATCTTCTTATGGTTTGCAATTATCTGCCATAAAAAGACAGCAGACTTCTGGTATGATCCACATTGCAACATAAGCACACTCAGCCATGCCAGTTGCATTGGAGTGCTTAGCTGCTGTGCTTAAAGAGCAAGAAAGAAAGGATCTTTCTGATATCTATCATAAACTTGATGATAAGTTATCAGAAGGATACATTTCACATGTATGTACATTTTCCGGCCATCTAAAGTTGAAAATGAAAAAGGGATATTAATGTCCAATCAATCTATCAGCAAACGCAACACTAAGAATTTGGATCTGTGTCAGAAGCTGTTCTGGAGCTGAGCAGAGCTGCAGTCCTCAGAGTGGGGGAGCTGGGCAGCAGAGAACTGTAACTGTGGGGAAGTGATGGACTGTCTGCACTTCAAATTGAGTTGTGTGTACCTTTTATTTTAGAGTTTTGTCATCTTTATTTTGCTTTCAGGATGTATCAAGGATAAAAACTTCCTGGTACCTGAAGGAACCTGAAGATCCTACCTGCTGAATGTGAATTTTGTGACAGTTAATGAAGATAAAAGGATGCTCACCTGTATAAACAACTTATCAGGAAGAGAACTACAGATTAAGATAAGGAAAAGAAGGATCTGACACTATGTAGAGAAAGGCTTAGGGGCCTTAAAGTGAGGATGTAAATTCTTGGCATCCTCACTAGAATTAGGCAGAACTTGCGTCCTGGGCAGAAGGCTGCTGAGTTCATGTGAGTGTCAGCCCTGAAAAGTACAAATTATTCACACCAAGGTAGCCCAATTTGGTAACTGAGTGCATAGGTTTTGTAAAATTCCAGCCTCACTTCTGAAAGCATTCCAGAGCTTTGTTAATTCTCTCAAATCTGCTTTTCGCTAGTTTTTCAGCTGCTGATAATGATTTTCTCCTGGCTTCTCTCCACAGAATTACCACTTTAACTCTCCGATAAAATCCTTCTTATTACACTGGCATGTAATTCCTTGAACAAAGACCGAAAACCAGGAGGCTTGCTGACCTACAAAGCTGCAAGATTATCTTTTGAAGGCATGGGAGGGGAAAAGGGGAAAATATCAGTGAGATATGTTTGTGAACTCAGTATCAAAATAACACTTCTAACGAGGTATAGGAGTAAAAGATGCATTTCATGTAAATTCAAAAGTTAGTCAAGGTAGGAAACTTAGCGGTGCATAATTGCTGTGAAGGCTCTCAGCAAAGGCAGTGTACATTATCTTGGAGTGTTAGCATTGGGTGTGCCTGCTGGGTGCAGAGCTGTTGTTGGCATAGGAATACGGCCTCCTGTGTATCAAGGCTTAGCTATCAGAAAGATCTTGCTTTAAAAAAGCCACTCAGCATGGCATCTGGATTGTGTCTGTTCAAGTATAGCCTATCATCATTCTCAGTTTTCATATATTTTAAGTATCTGTAGTATACTGTGTTCACATGGCAAGGTTTTGGTAGTGGGGGGCCTGCAGGGATGGTCTTCTGTGAGAAGAGCTGAACTGCCCCGTGTCAGATCAGAGCCAGCTCCAGCTGCTCCAGAAGGGACTGGTTGCTGCCAGAACAGAGCCAAGAGAGATGGTTTAGGAAAGGGAAAAACTGCACAACTGGGAGAGAGGAGAGTGAAATGTGAGAGAAGAACCCTGCAGCACTGAGGGCAGTGCAGAAGGAGGGCAGGAGGTGCTCCAGGTCTAGAGAAGGAGCGCCTCGCTGCCCAGGAGAGGCCCATGGGGAAGCAGGCTGTCCCCTGCAGCCCGTGGGCACCATACTGAGCAGATCTCCATGTGCAGCCATGGAGGAGCCCAAGGGGCAGCAGTGGATGAGGCCTGAAGGAGCTGCAGCCCATGGATACCTCTGCAGGAGGAGCATTGGACTGGGGCTGCAGCTCCTGAAGGGTGGGCCCTGCAGTATGGAGCCAAGTAGGAGCAGTACTTAGAGAGCTGCAGCCTGCGGGAAGGTCGCATGGGATCAGTTCAGGAACCGCATCTGTGGGAGGGATGCCACATGGAGCAGGGGCAGAGTGACCATGGAGGAGCAGCAGAGATGAAGCATTTTGGGTTGACCACAACCTCCATTCCCTGTTCCCCTGAGCAGCTCAGTGGGGGTGGGTGGAAGGTAGAAGAAGGTGGATGGGAGAAAGGTATTTTTATTTTGCTTTTATATCTCACTGCTCTAGTCTCTTATCAGGAGGTAATAAATAACACACATATCCCTACACTGAGTCTGTTTTGTCCATGACGGTAACTGGTGAGCGATCTCCTTATCCTGATCTCAACCCACGAGCCTTTTTTCACTGCGTTTTCTACCTCTGTTCTTTTGAGGAGAGGGAGTGAGAGTGGTGTGGTGGAGCTGAGTTGCTCGTCAGTGTGTAACCACCACAAACAAATACAATTGTATTTGGGCTATTTTTCTGTGGCCCTATGCAGCTTAGCACACCACAGAAACAGACTGCGTTTGCTGTAGCTGAGCTTCACTTCTGCTGCCCGTGGGAACACATTTCTGGTTACTTAGAGTACTCAGGTGTGTAGGGCACCTGAATGCGTTTGATATCCATCTTACAAGAGCTGCAGGTATCCAACACCTCAGAAGGGCAGAATCTCAGCCTACATCTTGCAGTCAGAATTGTTCTGCTATTGTTTAAGAAAAGAGGGATTTCAATAGATCATATTCTGGACAGATTTTTGAAATGGGTCACATCCTTCCATCAGAAATGTACAGCAGATATCTCAATATTTACAAAGTTTAAGGAGTGTTGATGTTTTTTGCTTTTGATGCCAATACACATATACGTTAAAAAATCCAGAGCACTGGACACACTGCATTCTAAAAGTCTCTCAATCTGTTTGTATACTATTGAGCTACATCAGAAAATGAAAACACTTTTAATCTGTCTAACATACTGCTCCTAACAATTTTTACCTACCAATATAAATAAATAAACAAATGAAGAAAAAATATATAATTTGCGGTTTTGGCAGAACAGCTGAAAGAAAGCAAGCAGACCACAGGTTATGTCTTTAAAAACACTTCTGATTTCTCAGTAAGGGGGGGTGCATTTTCTACTGACTGGATAGGAATTAGAAAGTGTTAAGTCAAAAACCTCCCACATGCAAACAAATAGAGTCACAGAGAGATGAAGAAATCTCTTTATCTCACACATTGAATAAGCTCTCTATACTGATAACAGTGAAACTGGCACCTGATTATATATGTAAGCAATTACATATATATATAATCAGGACTTCGGTGACTTTGTTTCTGGGTAAGCAAAACCACAATTTAAGCAGGGGTCTGCCTGAATAAAGCCACAAAATCTATTTCTAAATGATATTCCACGATAACTAAAGTAGTGCCTTTGAGTACTTCTCCCGAAAAAAGAGTAACTGGATTCATGTGATTTAGGTTCGACATTCCATGGATGTTCCCTTACTCACTCTTCTGCTGACTCTTTGTCATTTGTTCTTCAGCATTAACCTCGTGGCTGGGAGGTGTCAGCGCTGCTAAAAACAGAAAGAAGAGGAAGCTCAGAGAAAATCCGAGGATATAGCAAAAATGTATATAAAGAAAAAGACAGACTTTGTTCAGCGATTCTGAGTAAATAATCAGTGTATGTGTTTTTCATTTTTACCTCTAGATGAGTTGAATACATAGTAAAAAAAACCCAGAACTTTTTGGGTACTTCTTTCCAAGTGTATTTCCTTCAGTAGAGGTGAAAGAACTGGAGGTGGTTCACAGTGGTCTCATGATGACCTCTTGTGGTTAAATTATATACACATTTTGTTGCACGGTTTCTCAGAAACCTTCAGTACCAGAGGTCAATATGCGCTATTAGACCTGAATGGTGCTGTTACTAATTCTGCTTTAACCTGATCTAACTTCTGCTCACAAACATGCTATCAGTACTTGCTTAGCTCACTGCTGGGAAATTCTTTTTAAAATATCTCACCCTTTGTACTCCACAAAGTTATCAGGTGAGAGTATCATATTTTCCCGCATGGTCGTTTGTTAAAGCTAATTCGTAGTTCTATCTAGTTAAGTTCCTTAATATAAAGAACTATAATTTTTGAATAAAAACTTACCCATTCCAAACCGCTAAAGAAATCCTATGGTACACACCACTCATAAGAAATTACAACAACAGGTACTGAAGGTGCTCTTTCATATCTTTTATATAAAAATTCAGTCAAATCCCTAACTACAATCATTGTATGCAGCGTTTCTAAATTTTGCTGCTGAAGATGTCTCCTTTCCTCCACAACTTTTCTTGAAACAAAAAAATAGAGAACTGAGCACTTCCTGATGTCGCTGAATATAGCCTATT
Organism: Numida meleagris; assembly: GCF_002078875.1. Lineage (NCBI taxonomy): Eukaryota > Metazoa > Chordata > Aves > Galliformes > Numididae > Numida > Numida meleagris. The sequence continues at coordinate 121,599,685 of NC_034410.1, forward strand.
AATTCAGATTATACGCTCTGACACCTTATCCAACAGATAAGGTGACCTTTCTCTAACAGATACAATCACTCAATAGTTTATCCTGCTTCTTTAAATCTTTCAATAATACAGAGATTTCGTGAAACAAGTTTGCTGAGTGATAACATTTCATGAGATGGTCCCCAAAGCGGTATTTTTGGATCTTGTGGTAGCACTTTCTCACTGGACGATCACCAGTGATGGTATTTGCACCTGCCAGTCAGTATTTACATGACCCCAAACCTTACTAAATTTAGGATCCGTTGCAAAGCCATTTCTGCACTGGCTGCTGCCTGGAGCTCTGGCAGTTCCTCAGCAGGACAGCCTTGGGTTGCCACCAGCTGGATTTGCTCCATCGCTCAATAGCGGCAATTGCAGCTGGGGAGGGCAGGTTCAGCTGCTGTGAGGCACTCCTTGTTTAGCTAATGCACACTTTTAGAGATGTGTAGGGTAAAAACAAACATTGCTGATAGTGTACACAGCAGCAAGTCCCTTGCATTTTTATTTTCCCTCATTTATTTTCAGTGAAAAAAAGTTAATAACAGAGACTGTTGAGTGGAAAAAGCTAGAATAATGATGATGACAGAAAGAAAAACAGCAGGTTTAAGGTAAATGTGGATATCTTCACGTAGCAATAAGGAAGCACTAACAGAGATAGCATATCTTGAAGAATGTCCCTGGATTTTGAAACATCATCGACAAACTTCTGTCAGGTTCTTGCATCCTGTGCATCAGAAATCTGAATACTGTGAGCATGCAGACTTGGGGGACAAATCCCGATTGCTTGTTTGTGGACGGGGGGCCCCATCTTTCTTATTCATCTTTTGCTGTGTTAACTCTACATTGCTAAAACCCGACTTACTTAAAATTATTTGCCTAGTTTTCAAGAAGCAAAATACTATAACATTTAAAGTCTCAAATAATTAGACTTGCATGTGTGAGCACATGAGTTTTTAAATGTCCAAAATGCTGTCATCATTACCCCTGCAACTGGTTATGGGCGTGGAATTAACCTTGTCAGCCAGAGTCAATTTTAATCCAACCCTCCAGCTTCAAGCACTCCTTACTCAGCTCTGCCTGCCCAGCCTCATGCCTTGTAGCTTCTCTGAGCCCAGTGGGGTCTCCTGACCAAGAAGCCAGGTAGCTGGTGACCTTCCTCCTACGGTGGCTGCTTGGACAGTAAACATGCAGGCATCTCATGTCTCCTTGCATGGCAAGCAGAGCCTTGCTATGGTCAGGAGCAAGGCGGTATAGACAGAAGTCGCCTGGTGAGCACCAGGTTGTCATCACTCAGCTCCCAGGTTAGGGGCGGAAGTCTTAGAGGCCGTCAGCTCTCCCTGCAGCCACATTTCAGCACAAGAGATCAATAGAAGAGCCAAGCCACATGTCTCCAGCCGGCAGCATGCATGAAACATTTTAAAGCACTGAAAACTGAGCCTCAGTGTTGAGAGGCGGATGGCAGGCCGCTGCTGTAGTTCTGGTGCTAACCTTCCAACCACATGGCAGTTCCTGCGCCCCAGCTGACTGTACAGCTAAGCATCGCCCATTGTGCAGTGAGACTTTCCCTTCCAGCAAAGCTTGCAGACATATGTTGCATGTGATAACGAATTTAGGAAAAAAACCAAACAAACATAAAAGACTTCTTGTGTTGATTACAGAAGCACAGCTACTTTGAAGAGTCAGCCCAGGGGCACATAAGCCTGAAAGGCAGGAGACCTAACAGTTCAGTATAAAATGTATAAAATTCACTGACAGATTTGGCACAGTTTTAGTTTAATTTTTAATCGAAATCAGGAGTCTTAATTTGAATTAATGAAATCAAGATTCCTACTTTTATAGTATTTATTTTGTAAGAGGAAAAAATAAGAGTTATTTCCACATCTGGGTGAATTATAACCAGAGTATTTGGTTTGATCTTTGACAAACAATGGTTTTGAGGTAAGTTCTGGACATTCACTTTAAAGGCTGATGAAAACCAAACCCTTCAAAGACCTTCCCCTTGGTTAGCACAAGGGGCACGATGTAATGTTCACTGTAATTATTAAAATAATCTTATAGTTTGCGTATATATTTATGATAATGATGGGCAGTTTGGCAACCAGATATTTTTTTCAAGGCATACAAAGACACTCAAAAACTATGTGAGTTCCTGGAATAGGCTATGAGACACTTTTTCTTCTGTGTTCTGCAGTCGACCGCTTAAGTGTAGGGTTGTTTTTTTTCAACAGACATTCACAGACCATTTCCTGGTTGAAATGAATTTAAAAATATATGAAAATACTGACAAGTTTTGAAAACTTTTTATTTTCCAATCAGTACACAGCATTTTTGCAATCGGAGTTTAAATCTTACACTCCATTTTTGGCTTCTCTTTCTGCAATAACAGACTAATTTTCTGGCTCTGGCTTGAGGGAGTTGGATTTACTTGGTGGCTGTTGTGTAAGCATCAACTATACTGGAACTATATAAACTAAGAACAAGAAACAGGAAGAAACTAGTTGGTAAAACACAATCATAGGCTGGCAGGAAAGCAGTGACTATTTGTCACTCCTTTCAAAGAGGAGGAAAACAGTTGGTGGCAAATAATCAGTAATATCAAGAACCCAGCAGAGAGACTGAATCTGTTTTTCTCCATGCCAGGATACTCAGAATTTTACTTCAATGTGGACCATGGCTACTTGGAAGGGCTGGTCCGAGGGTTCAAAGCCGGGATCTTGACAAGTGCAGACTATGTCAATTTAGCACAGTGTGAGACATTAGAAGGTAAGTCTGCTGGCTTCTTTTACTTATGAAGAAATACTGTTGCTTGGACCGTTGAAGATGGAAGGTAAAAGATTAAAGTGCTGGAATCCTTATCTTAAAATACAGGCATAACTTGGATTTCCTTTTAAGAACTGTTCTCATATTGAAGCTAGCAGATTTCTGTTGAAATTATTGTGCAGGATTGTGTAGACTGTGATTTGCAAAGCAATCCAGATGATGGGGGGCTCCAGTTTACTGATTAACTTGGAAATCCCATCTGTAGATTTCCTATGGACATTACTGGTAATCTCACAAAGTTTAACCATTGTACAGAACTGTGCAAATATAGACATTTAGTATCATTTTAGATGGATAAAATAGCTCACAAAATCTTATTAAAAGCACATGCTGAATTTCTGTATGAAACATATAATTTTAGTAATTATTACTTCATGAGTTCTAGGACAATGGGGGATGTTCTACTTACTCAGAAGAGGAAACTAGATGTCACAAAGGTAGAAAAATTACTATCAAGCTTAAAGGAAAAAAAAAAAAGCTTTTTTTTTTTCCAAGGTGACTTTGTCATAGTAATAAAAAGAACACACAGTAGTTTCCAAAACAGCTTTCTGTGGCCAAGACTGGTCACAGCCTGATGAAGACAGACTTGTGCAAGAATCATATGACATATCCCTAGACACTTGGCAGGAAAAAATGCAACAGAAAAAATCACCTTTCTAAAGGAACACAAAGTTTCTTGACTTCAAATAATAGCTACGATTGTACACTGAAATCTTATCTATAATATGGAGATACTAGATTCATTGAAAAAAGAACAGCAAGATTTAATAAGCTCATTCTGTTTAGAGCTGCTTTGTCTATGCAGTGATAGAGTTGAGGAAATGAGAAGTGCAAAACCTGCTGAGTCACACATACAACAGAGTTTTGAGGCTGTCTAAACTATTAAAATATAAACCTGGGAGGTTGCACACCATTAATCTTCCAGATTAAAACAACTATATTTAAATAGATGTGTGGGTATTTAGCTGTCAGCTGGATGAAACTCCTCACAGTTGAAGAAGAGATTCTCAGTACAGTCAGTAGGATCCAGAGTCTTGTCAGCTGACGAAGTGCATGTGCCCTCTTCAGCTGATGAGCTGGAGAGCTGCATCAACTCTCCATTTCATACAACAGCAGTTTGGACACACACAACACACTTACTCTGAGAATTGAAATGTATTTATTTTTTTTAAAGATAAGTCAAGTGAAGTACTTGAACTGGTTGCCCAGATATGTGGAGGATGCCCCATCCCTGGAGACACTCAAGGTCGGGCTGGACCAGGTTCTGAGCAACCTCATCCAGCTGTGGGCATCCCTGTTCATTGCAGGGGACTTGGACTAGGTGATCTTTAAGGGTCCCTTCCAATTCAAATGATTCTATGATTCTATGATGGGAGCCAAAACCAGCTAATTTCCATTTCTTTAACTTCTATGGAAATTAAAGACTCCACAGATAACCTTGATACTGTATTTAACTGTTTAAATCAAGAAGTTCTGCTCCACGAATTTACACATGCTCCAGGAAAAGCTAATAGAACTTCAAACATCTATAAAGGACAGGCTTCATTTTCTCTACAGAGGAGCTCAGGAGATGATGTCACCAAAGGCGCTAGAAAAAAAAGATCCTGCCTCTTTTTTAATTAGACAAAAAATAGAAAATGTTAAATGTTGTTAAAAGCATATTAGGAAATAATATTTTCCTCATCCATTCCCACAGAATTCTTGCTCCTGTTCAACAGACACAAGGAAAACTACTTTTATTTTAACTCATTCTACAAGATATTTAAAAACAAAACCATTGTTATGTATGCACAGTTCTTTATGGGCAGATCACAGCAGAGAGGTAATAATCACTTTCTCATTAGGACTTAGGAAGAACATTGACTTCTTTATTTTTGAACTTTCTTTTTTCTAATATTCATTCAACTTTAGAATGCAAATGCATTTTAGCAACAGAAAGAGCAGCCTTCATCAACCTGCCTAGAAGGGCATCTTTAGTACCTTCTATCACTTCCTTTTTTTTCCCCTATTCATCTACAGAACACCTCTATCTCCATTGTAGCATCTTCCACTTCTGTTAGCCAGACAGCAGGCTCCCCTCAGTTATTTACTAAGTATGCTATTTCTAATGAAAATCCTGTGAGAAACATCAGATTTGCACATGTGCCTAAATGCAAACACCGCTCTGCACATACATGATGCTGTAATATAATGTTGGATCACAAGTGTACAGTACACAAAAACCAGGCCCTTACCTCTGAAGTAGAAAATGGAGCTGTGTAGGTGGATCTTCTTTCCAATTAAAAGGTCCAGCACATGTGTTAGTGCTGTAGTACTGTATCTTGCTTGTCCTAGAGTGCCTTCAATTCATGAATTCACATTGAAAGGTAATAAGCTTGCACCGCTTTGCATTCTGTGGCATTGCACCAGACCACAAAAACTGGCCTAAGATTAAATTATTATAAATGTTCTAAAACAAAAAAGCAGAAACAGAATCAAAACCACCCCAAGTAAGCCATAAATAGAATCAAAAAGATCTTTTAATTTCAGAGTGGTTTCTATATCTCTAGAGGAGAGACCGTAATGTCAGTACAGGAGAACCACAAGAAAAACGGGAGGTTAGAGCTTGACATCTGCTTGATAATTACAGGGAGAGTATAACAGTGAGAGGGAAAGGGAAAAAGGAGAATGCTAAGTAGCTTATGATACCACTGTGCCCTCTCAATTCAGGGCCACACAGAGAGGAGAAGAGGCCTTCAGCTTAATTAAGATATTCTTTTAGGCTGTTTGAATCAGTATTATTTTGATGGAGCTGCCTTTTGGGTTGCAACACTGGCTGGAAGCTCTGCAATGTGCCACACTGCTAGTTTGGCCCTATGGCATCATCTGTTTCAAGGGAAACGCTGCTGATGCTCTTTGAAGTAGAACACAGGAGGTTTTTAATCAAGTGCTTTATTCTTTCCTTGACTCCTTGTGTGACAGAATGAATGCTGGTCTCTAGAATGGGCACTAAGTCACAGAAGGATAAGCCGCCCAGCTTTGCTCCCACCTTGATGAAACAAGTTAATGCTTTGCCATGCTAGAACGCCAGCATGCAGCAGCTGAAATAACGGTGTAACTGAGATGTGATGGCAGCTGGCTGTCACAGTCAGGAGTCACACAAGACTCCGCATGCTTGGTGCCAAGAGCTCGGACTAACGCTCGGTTCAACTTCTTGCAGGACTCTTTCTTCCTATCTTAACCCCACTCTTCTTGAATTACCCTCTCTCTGAGCATCAGTTCCCTTTAGACATGCATTCTCTTAAATTTCTGCTTAATTGTGAGTTAAATCATGATTTTGCTCCTGTAATAAATGTGAACTTCATACATTTCCTACATACAATTTTCCTGCGGATGACTGTATGAGGAAACACATAATGCAGATGGATTATGCTAACACTGACAGCTGAAATACAGGAATTTTCCTTTGTTCATATTTGCATTCTTCCCGGATGGAAGCCAGTACTGAAATTATTTTATGCTGGTAACATGACCCCTGTCTATTGCAGGAAGATCTAGAGAAGTGCTAACAGTTCCAGAGCAGTAGCAGAGCGTGGCTGTCCTATCCAAAACAGCGTGTTGTTGCAGTCACTGGAATGAGCTGAGGTGGCAGCAGAACTCACATACAAAGCTCTAAGGGTGATCTATCTCATAGTTTTGGTGCTAGATTTAGGAGTCAGAATTTGCAGTGTACTAGTCCTGTGGCACGAAGTCTCAGTGTAGGCAACCTTAATGCATACTAATAAAATATACCTGTGGAGAATTAGGGAAGAGTAGTTACTATACTAATAAATGCACACCATACTAACTTCATATTAACTTCTCTTATAGACACACCTTTAATTCAGTCACCGTGAGTGTTGCTGTTCATTTCCCTAAACATCACTACAGTTTTTACCTGGAAATCTAATCACTATTAATGCTAAAATCTCGTAATATTATCCCAATCTATCATTTATGGTAGTTTTAATATAACATTTGAGTATAATTACACAGTATACCAGGGCCTTTTCTAAAAGGAAGTGCTAAACCACTTTGAACACTAAGAACTGATTCATATCTTTACTTTCATTTCATGGTGGAAAATAGCTACAACAGGAAATTTATCAAATGATTTAATTTTTTTTTTAATTTTTTTTTTGCTATTATAAAAGCTTATTTCAACCTTGCTGTCTAATCAACCTTTTTGTATATGAAGATATTGAATATGTCACGATAACCCAAGTTTCTGGAACAGTTTCTTAGGATCTGTTAACAGCAGACATAGATCAGACAAAGCCAAAACAGAAAAGGGGGTATAACTGTGCCCTTTCAAGCACCGTTCTGCAGAACTCATTTGGAGACAAGTCTAAGTCAGACAAGATGTGTTCTCTCTACTTTAGGCAGTTTGATTACATGAAATTATAGTCTTACATGAGACTTAAATGATCCACATGAAAATTGAAGATCTTAAGTCACAGGATGATTCCCATTGGTATAGAACAGTCCATAGGAGCGCAGGAGACAAAGCAACTGACAAGTTATAATGGTGTGATAGTGGCATCCTGAAAAAATCTGTGAAATCAAAACAATGAACAAACTTGACTGGGAAGGAGCTAGAGAAAGCAGTAATTAACACTGTGCCTGCTGTAACTGTTAATTAAATTTACTAGTAAAATCTCAAGCAAAGGTGTCAACTACTTGTGGTTTCTTGTGGCAATAAGTCTTACAAGTAGAAGGCAATAGCATTTGAACAGACCCTTCATATGTAAATATAATGTACAAATGAACATACTAAAAAAGTTTTTTAATTTGGTTTGTAACAACATAGTGACAGTTTATTCTTCCTTGAATCTAATTCCAGATCTGAAGTTACATCTACAGACTACAGACTACGGCAACTTCCTGGCTAACGAATCTGGCCCTCTCACTATTTCCACCATTGATGATAAACTGAAAACAAAGCTACTCACGGAATTTCATTACTTCAGAAACCATGCTTTTGAACCGCTCGCCACTTTTCTGAATTTTATCACGTAAGTAATGTTACCACATTGTTTAAATTATAAATCCAAAGCAAAAACATTGCTTCAGGTTAAAACAATGTAAATACATCTTACTGGAATTTGCATTAAATTTCAAAACAGTGAAATTACTTTGATACAGTAATATTTACATACCTTATTTGCTAATACTTGTCCTGAAAATATTTACACTTTTTGAAGAACACAAGAAGAGCAGACTCTTTACTGTGTATGGGGCCTGAAGTAGTGATAGAGATGGAGAAAAACTCTTGTTATTTTCAAACATCATTTAATTCAGAAATTAACTTTCCAAAATTAAGTTTGTTTGGGTGATTCATGAAAGATTAACAATTTCCAGTGCAGTGATTTAATTCCTGGGCATACGGTAAGTTCTAGAGTTTGTTTAAAGGAAGAAAGAACACATCATATACCTACTGTACTTATACCATTTGAACACTGAAACAACAACTTGCTGCATACAGCAAGATACTTAAATCCAAGTGGCTTTGTTTAAAGCCACTTTGTTTGAAGCCACATGAAGAGAAAGTTCTGATCTCTCTACAGATATAAACAGACAAAACTTGTAAATAAATGACTTAACATTAAGGAAAGAATGGGGTTCTGCTTTATAGCAGCATAACAACATGGATTAGTGAAATGTCGCCAGGATATTTTACTTAACTGTTTACTCCCCTCGATCTTCGGACAAGATCACTGAACTGTTCAGCTTACTTTCAAGGAATATTTTTATCATAACATTAAAATAAACTATCATTCTTTTTTTGTTGTTGTTGCTCATGTACAAATGTGACTAATCCTTTTCAGGCTATTATACCAACAGGATACTAAAGACTGCCCTGGGACAGCTACGACCTGTATCCATACAATATTTAGGTTTTGCTTCAGAGAAATGAAAGTGAAAATGACAGCTTTTTTCTCATACTGATTGACATGCATCTGTACACATGTGCATACACTCTGCCCACGGTTGTTTTGCGATAATGATGGAGACAGTAATTCAAGATATTTAGCAAAACCATGGTGTCACTGAGCAATGTATCACTAGATCCTTGAGCTCCGTCACAGATTTCGTGTGGGATCATGTTAATCTCTATGTGTCTCTAGCTGTGTTCTGAACCAATAACACAAGCTGAAGTGTAGTATACTTGTTACAAGTGTCCCAAAGGAATAGCTTTCGTATTTCCGAGTTGTTGACAAAACTCTTAACAGTCTCTGACAGTAACACTAGTAAGAAACTCATAGGAAACTTCTACTAAAAAGAAAACTTTTAGCAATAAGGAAGAAATTTGTAATAATCTCTTCATAGTTTCCTCCTGGAGGATGTTTAAAGCTGAGAAAGAAAAAAGATTAGTCTACGTCTACATAGCTTCTGCAGTTTTAGGGCCTAGATTCTTGTGCACTCCATCCAGATGCTCTCTATAACAAAATCCCAAACTAGAGAAGCTGCTTAGTCAGGTGGTTTATGTTTTGATATCATATGTTGTCACTTATTATATCAAATCTACATTTCACAGCTGTTGTGCTTCTTATATTCATGTTTCTGTTTCTTTTTCTTTAAAAGCATCTTTAGAAAACTAATCACGTGATTTAAAATTAAAACTGTGTCACACAGTTTGCTATTTAAAAACTTCTGGTTTTGTTAAGTGAGATGTTGATAATGAGTGAAGGTACAAACCTGCAAATACTACGGTCATTTCAGTCTTCAGTGTTCTCACTAATTTTGAAAAATTTGGCTTTTATATTTTTTCAAGACAAAATTCATTATAAAGCTAAGGTTCATTTATTTTTCTTTCAAATACAGATACAGCTACATGATTGATAATGTAATTCTTTTAATAACTGGCACATTACACCAGCGACCCATAGCTGAACTTGTTCCCAAATGTCATCCACTGGGAAGTTTTGAGCAAATGGAAGCAGTCAGCATTGCCTCAAACCCCACTGAGCTGTTCAATGCAATTTTGGTAGACACACCACTAGGTAGGAATACTAAATTATTTCTTATTTGCTTCTTGAAACTCCTAATTTTGTATTCTTAAGAACAACTGAGATCAGCTAACATGTTTTCCATTGGATGTGCTGTGTTTTGGTAACGTGAAACGTATAAATAACTGGCTGATAAATTGGATCAAGTTCTTCAGGAGGGGTGTGCAAGACATTTTCTGGCAACATTTATTAACAACTTCTCTATCAACTTTGGGAAGCAGACACAAAGAAAACATGCTACTCAAGAAGAGTAATGGATATCTTTTATACTCAAGTACAGCTGCTGATTTACAGCATCTAGATTTTTATTTCAACACCTGCATCTATAATTAAAACATGTAAGATGAAATCTTGCCTATCTCTCACTAAGGATCAAGAAACAGACAGATACTAATAAATATTAGATGTTGTGGTAGAATCTAGAATCTCTCTTATGAGGATTTGGGCATTATTAAAGCACAGAGACAATCCCATCCTGAAGGAATAAATCTAAAGGCAAAGCAGAGCGAGGGCTGGGAACACTGCATTCAGAAACTGGGATGAAATTTTGCTCAAAGTGCAGCAGCGGCTGCTGTTGGAAAGGGTACAGATGGATCTGGATGGATTTGATCATACAAGAAAACACTGTGTACCCTCATCTTGAGTACTGTGTGTGGTTTCGTGTCCTGCTGCCCAGCCAGGTGTGGTGGGCTGCTGGGTTGGCCTCAGGTAGCAGCCAGACTCCCACCCAGCTGCTTGCTCTCCCACTACCTCCAGTGGGATGGGGGAAGAAAATGAAAAATACTGCTGTTGTACACAAAACAGATCAACTCTCTGAAAATTAATATGTTGCCAAATATGTAGCTTTAGCTCCCAATTCAGGCATTAGGAAAGAGACAAAGAGAAAAGAGACAAACAGTTACACACTTAGGAAAATCACCTTTCCTGCTCCTTTCCCACTCCCTAGCGCCAGTCATTTCCCTTTTCCCACCTCCAGATAAGTCCAGTCCCTTCAACGAGGCAGTGAGAGACATGGGCAGCAGGTGATGGTCAATACCTGTTGGCTGTTTCTGTAGCTCCTTCCTTCTCACATGTATCTGGCTCTTAGGTGGGCTTTCCACAGGCTACAGCTGCTGTTAGGAGCATCTGCTCCAATGCACATTCTCTGTAAGGGTCAGAGAATATCTGCTCCAGAGACATGGAGGTGAGGCACTGGCATGGGCTGCCCAGAGAAGCTATACATGCCCCCTCCCTGGAGGTGTACAAGGCCAGGTTCAATGAGGCCCTGGACAGTTTGGTCTGGTGGGTGGCAACCCTGCCCATGGCAGGGGATTGGAACTAGATGACCTTTAAGGTCCCTTCCAACCTAAGCCATTCTGCCATTCTATGATTCTATGACATGGGGCAAGTTATTCTCCTCCTCTGACCATGGTGTTCCCCCAGCAGTTTCTCACTCTTTGATCCCTTCTCCACTTTCAGTCCAATATTTTTCTCCCCTTTCTTAAGCACATTTTCACAAAGAAAAAGGGAGAAGACCTCAAAACATGGCCAGACTCACGCACTCTCCCTGAACACCATACCACCTCTTCTTGTCAGTGTCTGAAGCAATAGTGTCTCTAATGCAGCACTGGCCAGCCCCACTGACATGAGAGACTGGCATACCTTTGCCAGTAATGAATATACTATTTTTAAGAGGAACAGCCACACAAATGAACCACATCCCCTGCCTGCCCTTTCAAAAGTTTGCTCTTCAGACAGTTCTAGCAGAGGACTTAGATCTGCAGATAGTCAAGGTCAAAGACTGCATTCTAGTTGCATCCTGTTGCCTTTGTGTCTCTGACAAACATACTGGAGGAAGAGGTAAACTAGGCAAGACAATTCACCTTAACAAATGCAGAATACTTGCAAGATTTAGGACAAAAGTTATCTTTCATGTTCCCCACTAGAAAATCTCCCTAATGACAAAACCATCTACTTCAGAGAAGATCAGGGCTTTTATTAACATTTCCCATCTGATGATCTCAAGAGATGTGGACTCTGGCTGCTGCACTGATTGATTCCCTTTGCAACAGATTGTCATTAGAAAGGAGGGAATAAGGGGATAAAAAGAAAATCAAGAGGATTTCTCTTCCTCTTTCTTATACAACAGAAATGTCAGATATTTGCTCACACACTGGTAAATGGCAATAGACAAGAGATGCATATTATCAGCATGTACATTTATACTGCAAGGTAATAAACTCTCCTTTCAGCTGCTTTCTTTCAAGACTGCTTGTCTGAAAATGACCTGGATGAAATGAACGTTGAAATAATGCGCAACAAACTGTACAAGGCAAGTTCTTGCGATGTAATAATAATATTTGGCATTTTAAAAGCATCTTACAAAAGGAGGTCATTATCATTAACCCTGTTTTATGCATGGGGAAACAGAAGCACAGTGAGATGAAGCAAGCTGCCTAAGGTCACCTGGCTGATGGTGAGTCTGGGAATCGACTCCTGCTCCTCTGATTTCTACTCCAGTGTTTGGAGAGATTTCAAATGTTGGGTCTGCATCAAAATCCTAATTTAATATCTCACTAATGAAAATGCTTTAGATGTCAGATGAATATCCGGATTCATTTGTTTATGAATTTATCGTCCAAATGCCACAGAACTGCTATCTCCTATGTGATCCTAGGCAGGCTTTTGGCTAGCATTTATATTTATAAAAGGTAGATGTGATCTGAAAATGTGTAATAGCATTGAATCTAGAGGGCATTTTTGTTTAATTTTCATTCATTTAAAAAATTATATTTAGTGTTGTTATGACATATTGCTGTAAGGATGTGCATCTAACTTGTGCCTTGTGATTTCAAGGTACTTTCCAGATATTAGCACGCAGGTCAATAATCGTATGCTGGTCTCTTTAAGAGCTATCTATATTTTATTCTGTTAATGGTTCCACCCAGCACATTCTCTCCGATTTCATTTTTGTCTTTCACAGTGGATGCCTCAGACTGCGGGAAGTAATCTTATAGTGACCTGATTACATTAAGGGGAAAGAAAAAATACTTTTGTTTTTCCTACAAGTGATATTTCTAAATTCTAAATAATATTTGTTTGTAGAATATTCTGCTACTTAACTTTAATTCATAACAAGATCAGTTACTACTAAATTAGGCACTTCTGTTTGTTTACATACAGATTTGATTCATATTTTCTGTGTGGATGACCATACATTTACACTTTCTAAATCTAATATTCATTTTTTTCTTTTCCTAAGAATCAGGGGATCATTCTGCAAACACTTCTAAATTATTAACATATCCTTTCTCCTCTGCTTCAGCTGTCAATGCAATCAATTATATTTCAGCTCTACAATCAGGGAGAACTATACACAACCTAACACAAAATTTCAAGCAGCAGATCCTCCTGAGATGTCTCTACTTAAAATTCACTTAATTGTGTAGCTACTGGGAGCTTCTTTGTACGAGACTGTGTGAAGTTGTATGACACATTGATGACATAAATGTCCCCTAAGATGGTATTCTGGAGGAGGGGGAGGCAGGAGGAACAACTCTCTGAGATATTTCAGGTCCTTCCTGCTCAGGTATACTGAAGTGGGTGCAAAGGACTGAATCCTCAATAGACCAAAGGGCTGTATAGACTGGTATTACAGAAGCTTTGTACACTGTTCTGTTCTAATCCAGGGTTTGAAGAGTAGAGCAGTAGGGATTAATTTGTGTGTCCTCATAGTGCTGGCCCAACAGCCGTGGCATATACCCAAATCCCTTCCACCACACTATAAATGCAGTTTCCTACAGCCATCTGCTTATTATGCAGTAGAAACTCAATGGAGCTAAAGAGCGTTATTTAGAGAGCAAAGAAAGCATAATAGTTGTCCAAAAACATCTTTTAAAAACATTTAAACATGTAGTAAGAACAAAATAATTTCACTTTAATATTAAATCCAGCAAATTAAGCACTTACTCAAATTTAAATCAATAGGTAGAACTATGAAAGTTAACAGAAGAATTTAAAAATGAGATTTGTGACTATGTGGTCCAGGTCTTAAGCAGCATTTAAAATATTTCTCTCCTCTTTTTATGTAGTCTTATCTTGAGGCGTTCTACAAGTTTTGTGAAAAACAAGGAGGTACTACAGCAGAAATAATGAGACCTATTCTTGAGGTAAGAAAAAAATTAACTAATTGTACATTAAAGTACTCCACAATGCTTTCATAATTAATTCACTTTGCTTTTCTTGTTCCTTTTCTCTCCATTTGCAAAGCTATTTGTCATGTGTTTAAATAATTGTTTTGCTAAGATATATCCTAGATGTATTCTTTATTCTAAAATGATTTACACATCTTGATTAGAGAAACAAGTCCAGGGAGGAGGGAGCCTCAATTATTATTTTTCTACAACAGAGAAGCAGAACAAATTCATTTAGCCAATCTCAGACTATTTCCCCTTACCATTTTTCTGTATCATGTAGAAATACTAAAATTAAAGGGGCTTTTACATTTCCTAGCTCAAAATTGAACTTGGTCTACCTACATTCTGGCATTAATGTATATTTAATAATCAATTATCTTTAAATTTAATGGCACCATCATCTTTGTTTACTCTTTCATGAAAATTAATGGTTGAAGTTAGAGCTGACTGACCTTCAGATCTAGTGTCATGCAGAAAATTCCGGGATTTATTTTTAACTCAACTCAGAAAAGTTTAATATTTAATTTTTCCTTGACATACAATGTTCTAACTTCCTATTTCCCACAGTATTCCTGCAGTATAGGAAATGTTATTGTCTTGTTACTGTACAAAAAGATGAATAAATTCCTAAAATGGAGTTCCCAGCATTCAGCTCAATGTTTCCCCCCATGGTTTATCATAACTCTTTGCAATGTTTGAGATTGGCACAGCATTGGAACAGGCAGCCCAGAGAGGTGGTGGAACGTCCTTCTCCGGAGACATTCAAAACCTGCCTGGACACTTTCCTGGGTGACCTACTGTAGGGAACCTGCTTTAGCAGGGAGGTTGCACTAGATGATCTTCAGAGATCCCTTCCAATCCCTGAAATTCTGTGATTCCCACACAGGAGTCTTATTTCTGGATCAGCAAAACTTATACCCTGGAAAGTGACTGAACAAAATTCACTGAAATCTTACAACCTCACACTAAAAGTTTGCATTATGGGAAAAAGATAAGCTGAGAGCTCATCTCTGAAAGAAAAAATGAGCCTAAATTACATTTTAAGAAATAATGTCCTGATGTGCAAGTGCAATTTCATATTTTATTTTACCACTTCATAATGTTTTGGTTATGTTCTAATGAAAATACCCTTAATCAAGTTGGATTGATCAGAAATTAAATATTGCAACTATTCCTTTTCTGAAAAATAAAAATCAAGAGATTGGTTGGCAGAGGTAAAGACATTTCCCAGTGTATTCAGATTTTGCATCAAATTCATTTTTAGCTGAGAGAAGATTATTAATGAAAAACAGGTTAAGCATATTGTTAAACTCTCCTTGTACCAGGGGTAACAGTTTGGTCTGTGATAGGAATTTTAGAGAAACTTATCTATTGTCAATCAGCCAGCAGGATAAACTTTTCCTCTAGATTTCCTTTTTTATCATATTTTAATAATCTGAAGGCAAACTGTTGAGTTAGAAAAAGTCAAAGTTTAATTACTCAAGATAATACTTGTTATCTATTCTGATCCTGTCAAAATGAGGTGGCTGTATTTAATTCCCACCTTCTTGACCATCAGTCAGGGTACCAACCATCCACTTTAAAAGCACTGATGATCTATTTTCTTTGGGCAAAAAGCACTGCATGTTTAACCCTGAACCTGGCAAAAAACTGCAGGACTGCACTGTAGCTAGTGTTAGGCCTGTTGGTAAGGCACCACGCATTCTCAGGTAGCAGACATACACCTTCAGTTTTCCATAGAGAAACAAAAGCAATTAGCAAATGGTCATCCTGTAACCCTGCCTTTGCCTGCAGCAATGAAATGTCCCAAGTCACTAAATAACTGCCTTGTAGCATTATCCACTATGGAGAAATTCATGTGCCAGTAATTTGTTAAGTTGAAAGGTCTGGATTGATCCTGCAAATTTCCTCAAGCTGGAAACCACCAGGACTAGGACCCAAGCCCAGCAGCGTTATTTGTAATTGCATAGGAGAATGTTTTTCCAACAAAATATTACAAATCTAACAGCTAACTTTTACATGGCTTTAATAGGTTAAAAAAGAAAAGCATTCATCCTTCCCCAAAACAGTTTCACTAGGGCTGATATGCCTGTTCATATTAATAAGGAAAGTCAAATTTGGCCCAGTTATTCATTAGCTAGAAAGCTTTTCAAGCACACTTATTTTCTTCTCGTTATTTCTGTATTGTTTATTCATTTTCCTTACTCTGAAGTCAGTGCCAGAGGGCAGCTGGGTCCGTGTTACAATATGTTCCAGTACACAGGAGTAGGAACTATGAATATGTGCTGAACTGCTAAATTTGTAGAACAGTGTTGCAATGGCATGTGTCAGTCTTATTCAACAGAAAAGTGTACTTTTCTGCTCAAAACAGTTCAAAAGTTCACAGTGTAAGAAATGTTGCAAGCTGCCTAAAATCTCTGAATGCTTGTTTTCACTCAGTAGTTTTTCACGTGTAATCAATGTTCTTAAAGAAAAAAAGAGAACTGTAGTCTATTTAGATCTCAAGACAGAAGAACAGATTTTAATCAGACAGAATTGAGTAAGATTAATTTAATTTGCCATATTTTCAATTCATATTGTATTTTGCTTATACAAAAGAAGAACCCAAGATCTAAGCATTAGAATGATTTTCAGTCTTTTGTTGCAGGGGAAATATAGATACTACAGGCATCTAACCCTGGTAGAAGGAATACAGCTCTTGTTTCTCTGCATTAAAAATTAACTGTTATGTGAAACACTTGAAAACTTTAACTTACCAAGTAAACAGCCCCCTTCACTGAATTAAATTATTGTTTTAAACAGGAAACTATTTTTTTCCAAAATTTCCATTCAACTTTTACTCTCAGCAGCACTCTGAGTTATCCCAGAACAGTACAATTGATTATTGATCCTCATGTGCATCATTATTATTTTTAAGAGTATTCATACTCAATTCCAAAGGGTGTGTAAAGAGATTTTTTGTTGATAGCACCTTTTCAAGTTAGCAGGGGAAGGTGGAAGTAGCAGTGTTTGATATTTTCAGAACAAAATTCACAGAATAAAAACTGTGCTTGCAAAACACTGTTTGATTTTCTAGCTAAAATTTAACAAGTATTTGCAAACTAGAATTTCCAATTTGTAAAATGTTTCTAATACACAATTTTCTTTCTTAAGTTCCCATAGTTTAGCTTACTAAAAAAAACCCTATACTCTTTTTTATTTTGCAATGAGATCTCAAACAACACTGACTATTCTTTGTTTTATACATTAAGTTTGAGGCAGACAGACGTGCCTTTATCATCACCATTAATTCATTTGGCACTGAGCTGAGTAAAGAAGACAGAGAGAAGCTATATCCAACGTGTGGAAAACTCTATCCAGAAGGCTTACATCTGCTGGCCAATGCAGATGACTACGAGCAAGTGAAGTGCGTTGCAGATTACTATGCAGTAAGTAATCTAATTTCCTAAAACAAAAAGTGAATATAAAAATACTTAACATCTCTTAATCTCAACAAAATTGTAATGAAAATTCACATAGGTCTTTCATATGATGACACAGGTAACTTGCTATCCTAGAGCAATACGAAATTCCTCTTAGAGCATTTAAATGCTATCAGATCATATCCTAATAAACAAAGCTGTTCTGGCTTCTTAACTCTCCCCAAACAGAGGTTCACTTCAGAGTTGCTGCCTCCAAGATTTTGGAGCAAAAGCTTAAGTCATTTTAAAATGAGCAGATCAAACAATTCTTGTCACACATGACTGCAACTTCATTTCTTGCTAGGGTACTGTAAAAATAAAACGCGTTTCTGAAATCTCTAAATCACTGATTGAATCAAAAAAGTAAATGGAGTTAATACCGATGCAGCTACGGCTGTTATTAAAGATGAACCTATATGAAACACTTTATGAATTAAGTGTGGTGCTCTGATTAAGCTACCTCAAAGTAGTTACACAAAACGAAATTATTTTTCAATCTACAGCTTTTTCCACATCTGTTTCTGTGCATGATTATAATGTTAGAAACATGTGTCATCATGTCTCTGTGGTACAAAGCAAGCCTGTTCATGTGAGGGTGAGATATTTAGCTGAATTTGGGAACCTTTGAAATAGACCTACCTTGCACTGTTACTTTATAGGAAAAACAAAACAAACACATAGAAAAGGAAATCACACAGAAAGGTAACACATCAAACATATCTGTGCAGAATATTCCAGCATTACATATCAAACTGATGAATTTTGATACAATATTAATGCAGATAAATTAAATCCATCTGACTGCTGGAAATAAAATGATCAACTGTGGGAGGATCAGAGTTCAGGGTTTGGCTCCATTTCCAAATCTGGCTCTGATGGATACTATTTGCACAAGAAGTTCAATGCTCTCTATCCAAAGGAGTGAAAGGTCACATGTCATTCTGCAGTCTTGTTTAGTACCTTCAAGAAATTACCTTAAGTAATAGGAAATGACAGTAAGAAACACAAGAACAGACACCCTATTTTGCTTTTGGTGACTGTATGATTTTAACTTTTGATTTATAGAAAATTGTAATCTATTCAGGAGTTCTATAAAGAAAGATAACTTAATGTAGATTAATTAATAGATTAATGTAATGCACAGAATACAAAAGTAGCTTATTTCCATTGGGCGGATCTCTATGCTTCTAGGAATACAAGGCTGTGTTTGAAGGTGTAGGGAATGACAGTGGAGAAAAGACACTTGAAGATGCATTTTTTGAACATGAGGTAAGAGATACTAACCATAACGTATCAAAGTGGAAGTTAAACCTGTGGAATAACATTTAAAGCAATAATGAGGTACTATTGCTTTTGATTCTACCTTACTGCATAATTCGGCTTTGTATTCAAAACCACAAGATTTCTATGGCTGTCAAATTTCCAATGAAATAAAATAGAAGGATTTAACTTTTTAAATATAAAAAATCCGAGGACATTCTTTTGAAGAATACCTTTAGAACTGCCAGCTTTGATAGCCAATCCAAAACCTGTCTCATATAAACTGCCTAATGAAATATCCTTTAAATAGTCTATTGAATTTCACCATAGCCTTTTACTTACCTGTAATGTTTCTGTAGTCTGTTACCAAAACTAATCCAGAAACAATGTTTCAATTATTTTTCTACTCAAGAGTTTCCTAAGTACAGTTGTGATTGCAAAGTTACACAGAAATTGTGATGATGAAAGCTACCATCAAAAATAACACTTGCCTTTCTAATATTTTACCGTAATTCTTATTTAATCTTTTCCACAGATAAAGTTGAACATGCTTGCATTCAACAATCAGTTTCACTTTGGAGTATTTTATGCCTATATAAAGTTAAAGGAGCAAGAATGCAGAAATATTGTATGGATTGCAGAATGCATTTCTCAAAGACACAGAACCAAAATTAATAACTACATTCCAATCTTCTAAATCTGAGAATTTATAATACTACAGTGCCTGAAAAGAAGTATTAGTTCATATAAAAGAAGAAAAATCTTATTTTAAAAGTTAACTATTATGTTTTTAATTGTAATACTAATCTCCTTCTACATAACAACATGACAAAAAAATATATATAATTAGAGATATAAGTATTGGGAAATGTTCATGGGCTCTTTCATAGTTTTTGTTGATAATTTGATCCTCACTGTGACCATTTTAAATTAACAAATCAATAAAAACTCTCTGCAAGGTCTTGTATGCATATTCTTTCTCTGCTGTGGAAGTAAATATTATGCCAAAGAAGTCTGTAAAACTTAACTTTGGCTTAACTTTATTCAAAGTTTTCAAAAGACCACTATTTCTATCTCACACCTACAGTCCTCTTCATGGCAGACAAGATTCTATGAAGAATGTATTACACAAACAGGGGATAAAATTTAGGGCTACTCAGAGATTCCCCTCAAGGAATCTCAAGAGCAAACTTCCTGAACCTTTGTAACTGAACTTTGTAACCTGTCGCTGAAGCTAAATGCAAATAAATAATTGGGATGTCACAAGCATATCTTCATTTATTCCTTTATGGGTCACTTGAGGTTCACTGTGTCAAGCAACTTCACAGCAATACAATTATCTCCTCCCACCACACCAAAGACACCGTCTTCATGAATGCGCTAGGAGAGATTATGAGAAATGAATGAAAATATCAGCCAAGTCTGTATCAGTTTTACATCAGGCACAAACAACATCAGCACTGAGCTATTTGAGGAGTCGGCTAAGATCAGTATCTAAAAATAGAGAGAACAGTTGAAGCCCGATTGTCACAGGACAAGACTAATTCTGCAGAGGAAAAATAAAGGACTTTGAAAACCACATCAACATTCTGTCTCCATACTCATACTTCATACTCATTCAAGAAATGTACCCTCTTGTCTTTGGAACAGCCCCCACCTTGATTCTCTGCATGACTCTTTAGCATTAGGCTGCACAACAGCACATCTCAATCTTCAACTGAGAATGTAATATGATGCAGAAATGAAGTCCATTTCTTGCTGAGTAAACAGAAATATAAATATATATGATGTCAACACCTCAGAATTATGGCATTCAGGCATCACGGTTTTGAGAACAGAGAAGTATCTCTCCCTGTAATACATACACACATAAAAATTAAAAAAGATCACCTTTTTAATAGTTGAAGCTACACTTCTTAAATTATAATTATAACCAGTAGGTTACATCCCAGGATGTCCCATACTGATTTAAGAGAGAACAGGGAAGGCTTTTAATATTTTGCACTATCACAAAGCACAGAGAACCTTACACTATTACTTCAAAAACTATTTTCAGAGAAAGTTTCCTTTGGAAATAGTTCATCAGGAATTTAGAAGAATTGACTAAAAAGAAGTAATACAAATCTTATTTCTATATGCAGGCTTCTTTATTTAGTAAACACAGTAATTCAGAAGAAAAAAAGAAAAAAAGCTGATTTGTAAGATTTCCTTCCACTGCTTCTACTACCTTGAGTTTCTTAATATGTTATTTCCCACTCTAATCTCTGACCAACACTTTCCAGTCCCCACCTACAATACAAACTATGTCATATACTGCAATAAAGACACCAAGGGGGATACATTGTCTAAAATGTTCATTTTCCCACATGGTTTACTAATTGCATTAAAAAATGGTTATGGGCAGAAGAACAACACAATCAACAGATCTAGGACGCAGAAACACAGTTTCAGCACAGTTGTAAGAATATTTTTTCTACGCTGATAATTCAAACCTCCTTACTTGAACAGAACAAATCATCTGGCTTTCTGCCAAGAATTTTGTGAAGTGATTTGAAGGGGAAAGAATCTGTTCTCCACCCTAAGTCATTCTGTGCCAGGGAAGATATGCAGCTGCTATTGCTACAGTCTGTGTATAGTGAGCTCAGAAAGAAAGGAGGAGTTGCAGCTTACATGATTATGTTGACATCAGAATGGTTCTTTAGGCTATGGAAAGGACAGCATCAGTACTGACTGGATTTTTTTCAAGACAACATTCTAGATACTTGCTAAGTAAGGACAGATGTACTAGGAATCAGTTACATTTCATTTAATAAGAATCAACAGACTAAAAAGGGAACTGGGATGTCAGAGTTACAAATCCTCATACATTCAGATTTTCCTACAGACAGTATAATTTAAATTGTTCACTTTAAGGAATTAGTCTCCATACTAGTATGTGTATATATATAACTTATATATATATATATACACATATAATCATCACATACAAAAAATATATGGTCATAGATAATCTCTAACAATACCTGTAGGGGACGTCTAGATCACAGAATCACTGCTGCAAGCATCATTAACATACTAATGATCTCTCAATTTGTTGAATAGGGGAACATGAGACAATGAGCTATTTTTCTTGCTCTTCCTTGCAATGCTCAACAGGATCTTGTGTTCATGCTCTTAAATGGCTAAGCCATTCCAGGCAAGTTTGTTCAATATGATTATCATGACTATGCCTCTCTGCCAGGATCTTCAGTGACAGATGAAAAACAGAACCAGGATCAATCTTCTGCTGAGCTCTGATCTTTATGAATCTTTCATTCTCATCGTTTAATGTAGCTCAGGCTTGAAGTCTTCCCATCTGCTCACAAACAGATGTGAAAAACATTGCGTATGGACAGGGCTGCAGTGTTTGAAGCACTACTCCTGAACAATCCATCCTTCCTGCAGAAATGACCATTTGTGTCCATGCTAGAAACAGAAGGCTTATAGGATGAATGATATCAGAAGGTTGTCTCACGACTAGATCTGGACCTATAGTCAGTTGACAATGGTAGAGTCTCTCACTGTCGTCCTATCAGTTCCAGCATAACTTTAAAAATAATCAAATACCTTATTTGGCCTATTCTGAACATCTATGTATATTAAAGCTAATATTGTGCAACTTCATTTTCTTTCATACATGACAATGTGATGTATTCTGTTTTTAATAAGTATGCCTAAGTCACACAGTATATTTAACTTTTCAACTATTCTGCTTAAGACCAAAACAGTAGACCCAAAGTATGTGAACAGAGGGACAGCTGGCCATCAATTATACTTGCATCAGAATTATAAAGCAGTTAACATGAAAATTAACATAAAGGTTTAAACAAGTGATAAGGGAACGTCCAGTGATGTGCTGGACAGCTGCTGGAGAAATGGTGTAATATAAATCACAGGAAAAAAAGTGGCAATAACGTATATAAGATAGACAAAACAGTTTATATGACACAGAAACTGATCTCAAACAAAAATTATTAAATATATTGAGATATCTCCTGACTGACAAAGAGTAAAACAATTTCTGGACTTCAAGGAAAAGCAAGACAAACCTACTAAAGATCCCAGGTAAAAGTTTTCATACTGACGAAACATATTGAGAAACATTTGACTATCTGTCAGTGTTAATGCAAACATCCCAGATACAGAACATGTTCACTGACAATCCCATTTTAGCGTGCAAGCCAAGAAATGAACACCCTATCCTTCCATTAGCTCTGCGCTTCTGCAGGTGTTTAAAAAAATAAAAAAGAATTTATCTGCCATTATGCAACAGATAACTGCAAGAAATTTGTCACAAGTCTATTGACAGGTGCCATTTTTATGGCATAACTCATCTGCTAAAATGAAACTTTAAAGTTTTGAGGCTCTTGGAAGAGAAAGACCTGAGGCACTAACTTTGACAAGAATTTTGAAGTACAGTCTTGTAAAAAAAGTGATTATCCCAGAATATCTGTTCAAAATTGTCTTTGCAGCTCTTGACTGCCATCAAATTATATACTCAGGTGTGGCTCTCACCCTGGGGATGGTTGAATCTGTTGTCACCAGTATCTGCTGTCACTAAAAATCTTCCTGAGATTTGCTTTGCTTTATCTTAACACTGACGTCTAGCAGTGGCACAGTGCAGTCAAGAGAAAAATACCACACGAAGCAACATGAGTTTTCTGTGTGTTCTAACTTGCTGCTTGTAACATGCAAGCAGCAACTCAGACTGACCTTGAAAATCCACAGAAAGAAGTTGCAAGTTCTTGGATAACATTATGGCCACATTTTCTTGTTTTCCAAATTATAAAACCTAAATATTCTCATCTTGTTAGGATTATTTTAAAAGTATGTATTGCAATTTTTATTTTGTTCTCTGAAACTTTTCTACCTGCATGTACACTTACACACACAAACACACATCAACATTTTCTGTTGAGACTCACACCAACTAGAACGTGTGGGAGCCAAGACTGGATAAATTACTATAGAACAAATTCAAAAATGTTGCAAAGCAACATGTTCAAAAGATTTTAAATAAAATTCATTAAAATCAAACAAAGCAAAGTTTATGCATTTTCAACTAAAAGAACCTCTGGGGTGAGTGTGTTGCTGTGTCTCTGAGAGCTGTTTACAAAAATATTATGAGAAAACACTGAACCTGTTCTCACAACTGCCCAGAGTGTCAGACTGCAGCAGCCAGGCTGCTGGGAAGAACTGCTGTGCGAGGTGCTTAACCAGCGTGGTCACTGTGCCCAGTACAGGTTGCACAGTTCTGACTGACAATGGTAACATTTTCTTAGAAACCTGACATGTAATTTTGTTGATGGCGGACAATACCAACTTCTTTGAGCACATTTCAGTAACACTCCTGGTTGGCAGAAGCTTAGAAGTTCTGCCATCACTATTACCACTAACTCTACCCTCTGGTCTTCACTATCTACTTCAAGAGCACTTCGAGGTTTCAGAAGTTTGAGTGTCTGACTAATTAAACAGATCTATTCAAATTAGTGTATTGGGAGCCAGCCACATGAACCCTTCTCATTTTGATTAATATAAGCATGTTGAAACCAAACAGAGGAAGCTATTGCTAGTAAAGGATGATAGTAAATGCGGCTGCATTAAGTCATGCCATAACTTACGTATCAAAGCTTCATTTATAGAATCACAGAATCATAGAATCAGTAAGGTTGGAAAAGACCTCAGATCATCTGGTCCAAATGTCCACCTACCACTAATGTTGCCCACTAAACCAGGTCCCTCAGTATAACATCTAAATATTTATTGAACATCGCTAGGGAAAGAGACTCCAGCACTTCCCTGAGCAGCCTGTTCCAATACCTCACCACTCTTTCTGAGAAGAAATTTTTCCTTATAACCTGAACCTCCCCTGGCATAGCTTGAGACCATTCCCTCCTGTCCTGTCATTAGTTACCCAGGAGAAGAGGCCAACTCCCATCTCATGGCAACGTCTTTTGAGGCAGTTGTCAAGAGCGATAAGGTCTCCTCTGAGCCTCCTCTTCTCCAGACTAAATAATCCCAGTTCCCTCAGCTGCTCCTCAAAAGACCTGTGTCCCAGACCCTCCACCAGATTCATTGCCCTTCTCTGGACATGCTCCACAGCCTCAATGTCTTTCTTGTAGTGAGCGGCCCAAAACTGAACACAATATTTGAGATGTGTGTCTCTTCCCAGCTGCATCAGGAGGTTATCTTCCACACATTCTAGAAGCTTCCTAGACTGTTTCTTCTGTGCTGCATTGTATTTCCATCATGTATCGGCAAAGTTGAAATCCTCCATGAAAAATAGGGCTGGTGATTGCACAACTTCTGCCAGCTGCTTGTAGAACGCCCCATCTGTCTCTTCAGCTTGGTTAAGTGGTCTATAACAGATCCCCACCAGAATGTGAGCCCTGTTGGCCTTCCCCTTGATCCCTACCCACAGAGACTCAACTTTATCATGATAAGCCATGAGCTCAGCATCGAAACACTCTCTAGCACAGAGAGCCACGCCACTGCCCCTCCTTCCTTGCCTACCCCTTCTGAAGAGCTTATAGCCATCCACTGTAGCACTCCAGTCCTGGGAGTGCTCCCACCCTATTTCACTAATGGCAACAAAGTCATAGCTTGTCTGGTGCAGGATGGCTTCCGCTGCTCCTGTTTGTTGCCCATGCTGCATTTATTGGTGTAGATGCACTTCAGCGGAGACATTTGCCTTTCCCCTAAGCCTTTCCCTCAGGCTCATCTCCAGCAGTCCAAGTTTTATCCCCTTCCCCATTTATACCCAGTTTAAAGCCCTCTCAACAAGCCCTGCCAGCTCCTGGGCTAGGATCTGTTTCCCCCTTTGAGACAGGTGAGACCCATCTGCAGCCATCAGGCCAGGCACTGGGTAAATTTCTATCATTCTTACACAGAATCTATCATTTCAATGTGTGAGCTTTAACATTTTTTCTTAAGAAGAGCAACTTCCACAACTTCCATTCCTAAACAGTGGTTATCAGTCTAAAAGTAATCATATCAGTGTAGATTTTTCCTCTCATTTTTTGATCAGTCTCTGCTACTGAATCACAGCAGGTAAGAAGCAGTTTGCAGTTAATCTAAATCTCTCAGGACCTTATCCTTACCAAAGAACAAGGAAAGTTTTGTATTTAAACAAACTCTTGCCAAAAGTATTAATGCATTGATCAAAAGGACTGCCTTTCCAGTCAGACCTACTCAATCTAATCACATGTGCAGTAAATACTATTTTATCTAAGTGTCTCTCAGCAAATCAAATGTCTTATTGCAAAAGTCTTCAAAAGGTGTAGGCCAGACCTTGAACAAACATTCCATCTAGCTGTCCAGTCTTGTCCTTGATGTGAGCAGCTTTGGGTTCCTTGGAATTAACTCTGGAAACAGTTAAGTTACTGAAACAGATTACAACTGCTTGCTCAACAGCCCAGAGTAGAGTGAACTCTACAACCCTGAACTGGATTTGAGACCTGGCAGGAAAACATGACAATAAACAGGAAATCAAAAAACTAGAAAGGTTTTTCTTGTGTGAATTAAGTGCGAAGCAAGCTGCTGTACTCCACATCCAGTTGAACAATTTTACAAGTGTCATATACATTCTCAGACTTGGGATATTTAAACTTTAGTTTTATATGAACAGTACAAATACTAGAATGAAACACAAAGCCAACTGCAGGTGCTAAGTGTGGTTTACTAGTGGCCATTACTGACTGACATAGTCTGAGTAGACCACATGCTGCTTTGATGATCTCAAGAAACAAACAAAAAATATGCGCTATCTTACTCAAGCAACCGAATAGAGGATTAATCTCACAAGCCTTTTTATAGCCAGCCTGGACTTCCAGTTCGAAAGGAAAATAGCAATATCCATATTGTTCTTAAATACTACCCAAAGAATGGTATCAGATATGATTTACCCTTGCAGGAGACAAAACAAAACAGCTCACTAGGCAAATTAAGCTCATCTCATGTTTCTGTTATTTCCTGGAAGCAAGACAATTATTGAATTCCCATATTGTGAAAAATAACAATTAATTTTGTAAATGGCAGCTCAGAACAATAGAACAGCATTTTTCTGTGCAAAATAAATAGATATGGTTTAATATCTCAATGGTTTTAAATAAGATTTCCAATGCTGGAGAAGTTACTGCAGTTATTTGTATCTATAGCTACATACACTGGGAAAGTGGGAGGAGGATGTTAAAGCAGAGACAACAACCAAGCCATAGAATGGTTTCGGTTTGGAAGGGACCTTAAAATTCATCTGTCTTCAACCCCTATGCCATGAGGAGGTACATGTTCCACTAGATTGAGTTGCGCAAATCCATGCAGGTATACACATAAGCACTGTTGCCATAGTAATGGTTAGGTTCAGTTTTAGCAAGCTGCTGCTTTTGTTCACATGTTGAGCTGGACAATATGTGGATTGTAACATTTGAGATGCTGATAGAAGACAAAGTTGATCCAGCCCTGTGCTTTCTACTAAAGTATTGCAATATTTTTTATTCTAGGCTTTGTTTTCTCTGAGAATAAAAACAACAGCACAGCTCCATATCAGTAATGAGCCTCTGAAATACCACAGACAAAACATACTTATTCATTTTTATTCTAATGAAGTGATAACAATTAAAATATAGGAGCTCTCACAAGGAGTGGTATGTTCCTTGATTTTACTTACAATATGTAAATGTATTTTAATTTGAACTACAATACCTGTAACTCAATCAAGATAATGAGGGCCCTCACCCACTGTCAGAGTATTCAAATCAAAGGACTAAATACCAAAAGACTGCCAGGTGCATGGCCACCTCACCGGATGTGCTATCATTAAGATGCTTTTTCTTCCCATGTACTGTCTGGACTGCTCAAGCAACTCAAATTTGGATCATGTACACTGAGCAAAGAGACAGATATTGTTGATCAACAGCAAATGCTAAGCATAGTACATATCTATACCTTGCAGAAGCAGAAGTGGGCAATTCAATGCTGGAAATGGTACCCGTATCTAATCAGAATCTAGAGGCTGCTCCAAGGTGTAGATGCCAACAACTGCATTAACTTATCAATTAAAGCACTCCACAGGGAGAAGACCTTGGGCTTGGTGTCTGCTGCCAGAACTCTTCTTTATCTACATTCAACAGTAAAACAGCTGAAATAGTTTTGGCTGGCTGCTGAACAAGCCAGGCTTAATGAAACATTCTAACCAGCATAATCTTAAGGCATGAACTTGCAGGACAGAGACACTGGAACTCAGATGAAAATGGGCACTGCAACCAACAGATTTTGGGTCTCTGGACTTCTTGTGTATGTACAGAGTGACTCGGAATGACAGGAAATGACTTGGAGTTGCACCAGTTCCTGCTGCTGAGTGAATTTAAGCAAGACCTACTCACTAGCTTGTTCCAACTGAGACACATTAGAGCAACAAGCAGACAGAAAACCAGCTAACTAGAAAATGTTGGAATCTAATAACAGGTGAATTCAAACATTTTGAAGAATCAGAAGCTGAACAAGGTTTGCTTGAAGCAATTTCAGAATCAAGCATGCCAGAGTTCTGTTTTCAGTGCCAAAGTCCTAATTGGTTTAAGCCCTATAAACAACACAGAGTGGAAAAATATTAACACGTTTGTGGTAGCGGATCAAAGAACACAGTGATTTCCCAAGGCTGCTATGGCAAAAGAGACAAAAACTGAACACACATTTCTCACGGCCTAGCCCAGCACTTCCATCAGAAGATTCTTTTTAAAAGACTTATTTCCCAGATAATCTTACCAATAATGCACCGTTCTCTTACTCTCCTCTCCATCACAAATTGGTCAAGTTATCATCTGAGAATAACTACCTTAAAAAAACTGCTTGCTCTTTCATTGTGTTAAGGAACCTAAACATAGTCTTTCCTTGTAGACCACATTTTCTGGATGCCTGATAAAATCTGCTGGTTTGCTCTGGACTCTTTTCAATTAGTACACATCTTCTGAAGAGCAACAATTCACATTAGTTTTAGGCACAGCACCAGGCACATTATTGAGAACGATGATTATTAAAAATTCTCTCAAAACATTTCAGTTTGTGCATTTAAGTAGTATACAAGATAAATGTAAAGAAAAATAAAGAAAACCTTTTGGAAATGCAAATATCCCAAAAGAGTTCTATCACCTACTGCAGGTTGATGGAAAACAAAGTCTAATTGTTATTCAGATAGTATTTGAAGTCACAGAAGGAGCAAATAGTTGACATATTTTGGCAAAGCCATACAGCAGCCAGAATGTGGACAATGATCGAGTTCCAGTGAAAGAAAAACAGCCAGTCCGTCTTTACAAAATCAGGAATCAGAAATATACAGATCAATATCAAAAGCTCCCATAAGCCTAAGAAAATAAAATAACGTAATCTACTGGTATTCTGAAGTCAACACAGAATGTCCAGCTCTACAGATATTTTGTTTGAAGACAGCACTGTATTTATTTTAACTACCATGTCTGAACCTGAGGGGAAAAAAAAAAAAAAAAGTGTTTTTCAGGGAGTATTTGCTAGCATCTACAAAGTTAATGTTACCTGCTATACATTGATTTTTAAAGGTTAGGAGTAGTTCAGATGGAGCCATATTTTATCTTGATATGTTTGGGAGTAGTTTCTCCTTGGCTAAGGAAAATTATGGTCATGCTCAGCTCAATGGCATCTCTTTCTGTAACACAGTGACTTATGAATCTTAGCATAATCTGACAAAATTTCAGAAAATAATCTACCAGTTCTCTGTTACTAATGAAATCCACCAACTTAATGGAAGTTATAGCTATTGAAAATGGACATGTATATATTTATACATTCATGGTGCCCATCTATACATTAATATCTGCCCGCTCTCCACTGTCAGGCAGGCTATTACAGTCTTAATATAAAAAAATACTCAACAGCGAAGGGATCCTATCTCAGAAAGAAGACTGGATAATAGCCAAACTATTGCTCAGCAGAAGAAAAACTAGTTCTGTGGAAAGAAAACCTTTTGTTAATATCAAACTTAAGCTGTAGAACAAAATCTGAAACACTTTTTGTCTTCTGAAGACAATGGTAAAGAATGGCTACTTCCTATATTCATGTATTTAGTAGCTGATACAAATATATGAGTTATCATTACCAATAATAACAAAAACAATTAGGGTTGCTTTTTGCCACATTAATACAATATCTTGTTCCTGCTTTCTTCCAGGCTGCCAGCTACATAAAATTAATTCATAAACTGCTTCCAGGATGAGTCTTACTCCCATTCAAAAGCAATGAATAACTAAATTTATCATATTTCATGCCCTTACTGTCTTAAAGAAAGTATTGGGTAAAAGTGAACTTTGAAAGATATGTGAACAGCAAAGATATATCTAAAAGAAAAATAAAACAACAACAACATCCATTACAACAAAAAAAAAAGGAATTTTAGATAGCATATTTTGCATTAAACATGCAGGAAAAAAGATATTAAACTCACAAAGGCCTTCCAGGCCAGCGGTGCAAGAGACAGCCCTTAAATAATTGAAAAACCAACAATGTTGAAGACCAGAAGAGATTTTAATAACTGATAATCTTGGGATGACAAGTAAACTCCTCTAACTAATGATTACAAAACTCTTTCACAAAGATCATTTGATTTTATTTTCTGGATTAGAGCCTATCTAGCATCTATCCTTAGTTATGTTGGTCAAAACAAAAAAAGTTGCTTACATCTCAGTATTGTTATCAGTTATTTATTTGCAGGTATTTCAGTCTATTAAAAATAATAGTGAAACTACAATTTTTTTAAATATACATGATTTTTAACTTTTACACTAAATCTGTATTTTCAAGCTTTGTTTTATAAAACACAATGCCCTCTCATCTCCATTACAAAGTAATCCAGATTGAGTATAGATGCAATTACCACGTGTGACTGCTATTTTCCAAGGCTTATGTTAGCTATTTGACCACTGGTAGTACAGGAAACACAGCTGTTCAGAAATGAGAAGAAATAGTATTGAAACAGCAAATCCTAGCGCGTAGACCACTACCATGCACAGCGTCTTAGGGAAGAAATCTGATTCAGTTCTACCAAGACGCTAATGTAATTGAACAAGAACAGATTGCCACAGCTTTGCAGAAAGCCCAAGCAGTTGGTTGATATGAGCAAACTATTTCAGAATAAGTTTGGATCATCTCTGCCTTAAAAGGGATATTACTTATGCTTAAATATCTCCACTTCCTTCTGCTCTTCATACTGTTTCCCTTTCAAACTGTAGCTGGCCTTTAACCTTCCTGAGTGTTTAGAATCACTCAAGTTCAAGGCAAGTAACTATTAGAAAACCGTAGTGTCCAAAATCATGAGTTCTCACCTGGTTGATATATGAATATTTTATCTTTTCTGTTTCATTGAGTTACACTTTTGTTATTTCTTTTTTTTTCCCCCAGTTTGTTTTCATAAAATAGATATGAAAATAATCTTGTCTCCCAAGACAAATCAACAAACTTGGTCTGTGATTTCCCTGAAAACTTCTGGACTAGCATGTTCGTTATCAAAGTTAATGTGATACATCCTGGGAAGGAGAGGAAAAAACAAGACTTTTACATTTGAGAAAAACAAGTTAACCCTCTACCCCCAGACACAGTTTTCCATTTAACTCATAATAAAACCTGTATCATGAGGACACTGGCCTTCCTAACTGACATTCTAATATTATTCTAGGTAGACAGAACGTTGCAGCATTTTCAAATAAACAGTTGATTAACCGATAATTTGTATTAAGAAACACCACTGGAAATCTGCTATTGCCAGAAAAACGTTTTTGACCGTTGTGCAGTTATGAACTGTCTGAAAAGTTACATTTATCAACATACCTTTTTTCTTAGTAAATTTCTGGAAAAGAGCTGAGCATAAGTCAAGTCTTTGGGGTTCCAAGATTATTATTTTTTTTAAGTAACCCTTCTTAAAGTTAACAAATTACATGTAAATATCACTTCTTCTAGTTAATCGATCCTTCATGAATACCAAAGTATAATTATCTTTTAGTTCTAGAGAGGAAAAAAAAAATCTTTAAAAGAACAATGCACCAGTTATATTGCATGTTTCATTGCCTGTAATAATAATAACATTTTGTATGGACAGCAACCTTGCAGGTTTCTGTTATTCCAGATGATCCATCTTCTCCCACCTTTCTCTTTTTCAACTTTGTGACAGTTTTTCTCCTACCAATCAGCCCATGATGGTAAGACAGCTGGTAGGTAGTACTATTTCCTGAAAATAAGAACCAGCCCTAAGCCTGTATTCATAAAGCAGTCTTTCTGTACACAGTATCTCACATCAGTTTTGTAATCCATTCAGTTCTTGGTAAAGTGCCCTTTAAACACACAATAAGACAAATCTATTTGAGCTGATCTCCCATATGTTTTCCAAATACTTTAGCATATAGGAATCTATACTTTTGAATATTCTGAAGAAAGTGTTGTATACGAAATCTTACATCACATAGAGAAAGAGCTATGGATTATTTTGGATTTTCTAAACTAAAACTCATGGGCTTTCACTTGGAGCTCACTTTTGTCCACAAGATGGAAAATATTGGAGACTACAGCAGGAAAGAGTACTTGGAATTCACTGAATTATAGAATCATAGAATCATTGAGTGGTTTGGATTGGAAGGGACCCTTAAGATCATCAAGTTCCAACCCCCTGCTATAGGCAGGGACACCTCCCTCTAGACCAGGTTGCTCACAGCCCCATCCAGCCTGGCCTTGAATGTTTCCAGGGAGGGGGCAGTGACAACGCCACGGGGCAACCTGTTCCAGTGTCTCACCAGCCTCACGGTAAAGAATTTCTTCCCAATATCTAGTCTAAATCTACCCTCTTCCAGTTTAAAACCATTTCCCATTTTATTTTTGGCACTGCCAATATCTTAGGGATCATACAATAAACTGTCCTTCCAAAGCCACTGGTGTCATCTAGGTGAATGCAGACAATATAAATGGTGAAGAATGCCACTATTTCAATTGTGTCTTTTGTCTACCTGTCAGATCTGTGCTAAAAGTTCTACATTTTAAACTGAATATGCATAATGTGAAAGTAAAACTAAAATGCATTTTAAATGCTTTTAAAGAGCAACAGTACATTGACGTCTACGGTGAATATGCAAGTATTTTCCATATTAATATTTAATTGGTTGAAACACTCCTATATAAGTCATAAGAAAAGTGTTAAAAATAACCATTTATAAATATTTTTACTGCCTTTGAGTCTAAAAGTTTTAAATAGCAAATTAAGTATACATGAGTATAAATTTTATATCTCACTTTAAAATGTGCAACATGCACAAATTGCTAGTGAACCTTTAATTACAATCTGGGAACAATATCTTGTAGCTGCAGGAAAACAGAGAATAATAGGAAAGCTTAAAGGGGTATAGAAATTTCTAAGTTAAACATTCTCTAGTCTATTCCTATTAACAGTTTAAATAGTCATGGGAGGAACTGATCACCAAGATTACTATGTTCTCCCATGGCTGTGTATTGCCTTAAAATTGAAATGCACTTAGCTTAAACATTGGAATTACACATAAAGAAAAGTAACAGTACTACACTGCAAGTACTTGATAGAACAAACAAGTGGCAACAACAAAACCCCGCCAAGACATCAAAGATGTCATATTAGAACACACTGGAACCGAAGTGTAGTTTATTTTTTGACATATATACGGTACATTGGCCTAAGTCTTATCTCCAGTTCAGGAAAAGAAGAGATGGTTTTCAGAGACAAAAGGAGTACCTGAGGAAAAAAGGACTTGAAGGTAAGAATCCAAGAAAGGTCAGAGTCAGGTCTGGAGAAAACTGAGGTTCTCCTTAGAAGAAAAGAAAGCTTTAGCAAGAGTCCTGTACAGAGACGCAACATGCAATTTGCATATCAAAAGAAGAGAGAGAACTCAGCTCTGAAAGGACCATATGAACATCATAAGAACCACTGTAATGTTAGAGAACAAAATAGATGGTTAAGTCTCAGAAAATATCAAAGCTGAAGATTTGGATTTCTTAGTTTTTCTGAATAATGCTCAGGAATGGATCAGGAAATGTGCAGCACAAACTGATGGTTGACTGGTTCACTTAGGTCATGCACTCACCAAATTTTTATTCTGGCTGGCTTCCTGTTTAATGTTTCTTTCTCTCTCTGCTCCCCATTCTTCAGTGGTTAATAACGTGCAATTCAATGATGTAGCTTTTCCTTCTTTCTGTAGCCCTTCCAGAAGACATCTTCAGAAGGTTTCTACTATAATTTGCCATCTATTTTCTCAAAGTTTGTAGGAATTTAACAGTCTTTGATGATACACTTGAAGTTGGCCACTGAATTCAAATTATTATAGAGGTGTAGAGGTCAGTGGTGTTTGGTCAGTGAAAACACATGGGCTGAACATTGATCTTGCTTCTACAGAGAATGACACTGACGTTATCTTCCATAGTCTGAATTTCTTTTTCCAAAACTCATTGTCCATTTACTGTGGATAAAAGAAACAAACGCAAATTCTAGGTACTGAAATATGAACGTAACAAAACAGACTATTCCCGTCCCCCTACTTAAATGCCCTCTTATACCTCATGCATTCTAGACAGTGCCATTCCCTTCCTTCCCACAGCTCCACACTGGCCTGTTACACACCCCCACTTTTCTGTTGTATACCACTTACTTTCATGAACTATGGGGAGAGTCCCTCATTTGCCATTACCTGACTTATCTCCTCAGACATTTAAGCAACACTCAGCTTGCTAATAATCTGTTCCCAGCCTCACCCTATCTGAGCCCTGCTTCTAAACCAGAAGTGCAGACACGCTTCAGAATAGCAATCCTGCATGAGGCAAGGATTTCAAACAGGGGATCAAAATTTTTCTGCTACAATTTTAAGAGAAGTGAATTCATATTAGTAAATTTCACACTATTGCTAGTGTGAAAATAGCACTTCATAAAAAGGTACTATATGCTTTGTCTGCATCTCAAATATGTTCATATAAAATTTGTTTTTCTAAGCTTAGAGTAGACTTTGCAGTAACAGACTTAAAACAAAGCAAATTCCTTACAATTGGAGATGAGATGTTCTGGTTTGTAAATAATTTTTTTCTCAAAGTAGGTCTTATGTTCTGTGATGTGAAGAGATAGCCCACCAGAAACAACACTTTCACAAGTTGTTATCATTGATTTTTAGGATTTGGCACACAAGCCTCTATGCTTACATGAAAAAGTAGTAAATTTATTGTTGGTTACCCAGTGCCTCAAGGATGAATAACAGATCTGAAAAAAAGAAAATGTCATGGTATTGGAATGTACTCTCAAAAGATCAGAAGATGTTTGTATACAGGGGAACCTACACTTCATGGAACTGTGGATGAAAATCAATGTTTTTTACCCCTCTGAGTCCTTCATTCATCCTCTACAACTTTTGGATTAACTTTTTTTGGTTCAGGCACAGGAAAAAGATTCTCATTTTATTTCCAAATTTCTAGGTAAATAAACTAATATTGTCTAAGACCAGAGCCAAACAATTTTATTGGTTTCTATGAACTGGAATCAGGTCTTTGCAATTTGTCATTTTTTAATTTCTCCACAATGCTGCTTAAAAAAATGAATCATCTTAACGCAATTCTTGCAAGGCATCAGATATCACAGACTACATAGAGTCTTATTGTGTCAGATATTGTGTACATAACAGTAGAACCCATATTTCGTACCTTAAATACAAAGCAACATCTGCGTATCTCAGAGAGATGGGAGGAGACATGAAAGAGTAGATAACTGGAAGGTACTGCACCCAATTTCCCTAACCACTGTAGAACTAGAAACTTTAAAAGTGTGCAGTAAAAATGACTAACATAGGATTCTACTTCCAGCATAATGTTGAAAAACATATACTACCATGGGAAGAAAACCCGGTCCCTTATTTGCCATATAAATATTTTCATATGTTCAAGATACATTTTACATAAATATGTATATAAACAAAATATAAACATACTACTTTTAGATAATAACATACAGTCTACTTTCAGATCGTAACAACCATGGAATCACAAAGAGAAATATGAGGAGACTCTGACAGCGTGCCAACAGTGCAGACATTCAGTTGTTACAGGGAGTGTTTATTGTTCTGGAACAGGAGCCAATATTGTGCATTAAAAAGCCATTGGTTATGTCTGAATACTCTTGGGAAGAAGGACCAAAACCTAAAACTTTCCAGCTGTTCCAGCTAAGTTCTCTAACTGTAATCTTGCAGTACTTCAGTGTGCCTTTGAGATGCTGCAAAGACACTGCATAAGAGGAGGTCTTGAGGTTGGTTTGAGTTTTTGAAACTGAGGAGGGTACAAAAAATAGATTCCATAGGTTCTAGGTTCTCTACTCATGATGACACTGTAAGTCTGGTGATCACTGCTGCCGCATTTCCCTCTGCTTCTGTCCTTACAGTAACTTCTATACTTCATGTTGATTTCAGACATTTGTGTATTGGATATACCCTAACCATTCCTCTCTGATCTAGCCCACCACAGATTTCAGCTGCTATCCTAACTACTGTCTGACTACTGCAAACTTCTTAAGTAAGTTCACTGAAGAGGAGGGACACAACTCCAAGCAATGGACACTCATCTTCTATAATCCAGATTTTGAAAAAAAATAACATTCCAAAATCCATGCCTATTAAATATACTAGTTGTTCAACCGTGTCAGAAAGGATCTATAAACATCTATGGGTAAGAGCAGTCTATGCTGGAGTCTATTTTGTAAATATCTATTATGAATCTGACTTTTCCATAACTCTCCTGACTTTGCAAGGAAAACAAATTGCAGAAATACACCCAAGGAGACGCAGTAAAAAAAAAAAAAATACACCCAAGGAGGCACAGTAAAAATACTTTCAATAAACTCATAAATGACTATCAAGAATATTGCATACAAATTACTTCTATATTGTATTTTAAATAAATCTTCATGCAGACTTATTTGTAAAGGTCAAACTTTGGTTGATTTATGTTTTGATAAGTCTTATGTATTTCAACCCCTGAAGAGCAGAGCTTTAAAGCACTAAAGCAATTGAAGTTGCATGCATTCCTCCCAGGCCTTCAGCACCGTATGATAGAAACTGTAATCTTTACTGGCCACAGCGCAGTAGAAAAAAATAAGGTGGTTATCTGCAAAATGAAGAAAGTTATGTTTATACTTCTTTTGATTCTGAACAAGTGTAGCTCTTAAGTATAATAATGTTTTCAGTTACTTTTCCATGTATGGATTATAAACATTACGCATATATTTTTATTACCAATTAGCCCTAAAACTGGAAAAATTCAAAAAGTGGAAGAATCTTGAGGTATTATAAGACATTTAAAACCAAAACTATAACACTAATAAATTTGTGACATTTTGCTTTTGTAAGGGTATCAAATGCCTTTTTAAGAAGGAATAATATTTGGAATATCACTGTTACGCAGGGTGAGACAAATGTACGACAAAGCTTGTTCTGAAAGAATGAGGAAGCAAGCCAGAGAAGACCACTTGTGTGCGGAGTATTGTCTCAAGCCACTACACACTTTTCATACTTCATACAGCAAGAAAGAAGCACTTTGTATTGTTATAGACTATTTTGAAATAATAACTCTCATACTTTTAATGAAACATCAGCATCAGATTATTATCATGACCAACAAGAAAAGCCTAGGAAGAGGAGAACCTCAGAAGCTGAGAAATTAATAGCTTACTTACAGAGAGATATATAAATGCTGCTGTTTCCTTCACTTCTTCTATGGAGCTGAGAATGCAGTGCTGAATCCAATGAAAAGTTCCTCAATGTCATGGTTTTATGATTTTTGGTTATTGGTATTCCACATCACAACATCATGCAGTGTACTGGGAGTTAAAGAGAGTTAATGCTCCAGTTCTGTGGATCGTGGACAGTTCCGGGTACCTGGTTCTCTGAAGAGAACTACATTCCCCAGAGGACTTTGCTGTTCTGTTACCATTTTCTGGTCAGAGGGAAAGATGAAACTGTTCACACATCACAAGATGCTCTCTTCTCCTCACTCTTCTTGTCCCGTCTCTTGTCCTGGCAGCATCTCGCTCCCCAGCTGTCTCACTGTCGGCATTAGAGTAAGGCCTACCTTAATTTTGGACACTCTCCCTCATTTTTATTGGATTTATTAGGTTAAATTGTAATTATATTGCATTACAGTGTGTTATTTTGCATTCTGATATCTTATTTAGTAAATTAGTTTGTTTCTCCTCAGATCGTTGCTGCTGTTCTGTTCTCAGGCCCATCTCCCTGCCCTTTCTCCCTTTCCTCTTCCCAGGGCATGGGTCCGTGGGTCCCCTGCCCCATTCGTCAAGGAACCGGGCTGAACACCCATAAATCGTTGACACTCAATATATTTTTTTACCCATTAAGAAGTACTTCTACCTAAAGGTAGTGGTACTGGCCTTTTTTCTCTAGGTTTCAATTAGACTGCTTAACATCACACAAAACATAAATAAGCGGGAAAGACAAGTGGAACTTACCAGCAGACTCTGAAGGATCATAGAAGTAGTCTGTTAGAGTAAGTTAGTACCTAATTTTGGGCTTGGAACAGAAGCAAGACTACAGTTTTCCTTAAATGTAATCTTTAGTTGATGAACATAAAACAGTATTTATTGAATTCTGCACATCTGAAAACTGCAAGATTTACTGCTCATGATGGACCTTGCCAGTCTGCAGATCTCACCTCCCGTTACAACTGCAGTGTGCAAAAACTCCAACTACTTCAGTTTCCAGAAGTTGTATTATCAGCGAAAAGAAGATCGAAGAATCATAGAATATCCAGAGTTGAAAGCGACCCACAAAGATCGTTGAGTCCAACTCCTCTGAAAGCACTGTCCACACACTCTGACCTCTGGCACCTTAGAGCCGTGACCACTGCCCTTGGGAGCCTGCTCTAGGGCCCCAACACCCCCTGGTGCAAAACCTGTCCCTAACTCCATGCCATTCCCTCTGGTACGAGGTGGCTGTCACTAGAGAGCAGAGCTCAGCGCCTCCCCTCGCCCCACTGTAAGGAGCTGTATGTTGCCATGAGGCCTCCCCCCAGCCTCCTCCCCTCTGGACTGAACAAGGACCTCAGCTGCCCCTCATACACCTTGCCCTCAGATCATTCTTCATCTCCGTAGCCCTCCTTTGGCTGCCCTCTGATAGCTCTGATATTGTGGTGCCCATACTGACACACAGGCTTGAGATGAAGCTGCAGCAGGCAGAGCAGAATGGGTCAATCCCTTTGAATAGCCCAGTCTAAGATATTTCTTTAACTGTACAGAACACCGTTTTTCCCAGACTTTGTGGTTCTCCTATAAATCTTGCATAAAGAATGAATAGGTTGGAAAGTAGTACTTCTATCTGCTTGCTTCCCTTTTGTTTCCTGAAGGAATCCACATGCCCAAATCAGACTGTTGGCGCTCATGCCGTTTCTTAGAAACAACAAAATTGCTGGCAGTCACTTCAGGATCTCACGCTGCAAGCTTTTGTTCCTTGCCATTAACAGTGGCGCTGGCTGTTGTGACAAATCCGCAGAGGCCTTGTTTACACCCCGAAGCCCGCGTTATCACCACGTTAGCAGCACGCTGTACGGTACGTGGTGTGAAGCCACACTGGCCCTCAGGCACGGGGTCAGCCCAGGCCCCTGGGGACAGCCCCACGCCCTTCAGCGGCGCCTGACGCCCAGCTCCGCGCAGAGCCCGAGGTGCCGTGCGGGCAGGGGAACTCGCGCTGCCCCGGGGCTCCTGTCAGCCACCTTTCCCTTCTGTGCTTACTCCCAAGGAGTTGTTCCGAGGCAAGAGAGGTGGGACGTGAGGGGAAGGAGCCCAGCCGGGCGGCTCCCCGTGCCTCCGACACAGCGAAGTATCGCGGCCAGAGCAGCCACCTCCGCTTTATCACGCGCAGGGCAGCGGGGTGCACCGGCCCCGCACCTCTGAGTGGCAGCGACTAACTGCGGGCCGCCCTTATCCGGCCCGCGCACACTGCGCACGGACGCCACCTCCGCGCCGGAGCGCGGCCCCTCCTCCCCACGCGAAGCGGCTGATTCAGCCCGCCCGGCTCTCTCCCCGCTGCAGCGCCCGACTTGGTTCAGCCCGGGGCAGGCGCTAGCAATAAGCCCTCTCCCCTTAGAAGAGCCTCGCTTCAGCCTCTCCTTTCTCCCTCCCACCGCCGCTGCGCACTGCTCGGCTCTGGCTGGGCCCGGGCGGCGGCGGAGGAGGCTCCACAAGTTCCTGCTCCCGGGCCCGGGGCGCGCGCACGGGGCTGTCCGGCCGGCGGGGGCGCGCAGGGGGTGCCGTGCGCGATCCGCCGATGCCGCGGTGAGATGGCATCATCCTGCGCGGCGGAGCGCGGCGCGGAGGGGTGAGCAGCCGGCGGGAGAGAAAGGAGAAGGAGAAAAAGGTGCGTGGAGGAGGAGGAGGAGGCGGCGGCGGCAGCAGCAGCAGCAGCAGCAGCAGCTGGGAGGCTGCGAGCCACGGTACGGAACAAAACAGTACCGCAGCCGTTCCGCTGTGCGGTCTGGGCCGGGCTGAGGAGGAGGACGGCCGCCGCTTTCCTCTTTCCCCGCGTCCGCAGTGGGGGAGCTGGGGCCGGGGGCTGCCCTGTCACGGCGCGGCGGGAGGAGGGCGATGGGCGTGGGGGTAAAATGGCGAAGGGCGCCGCGCCGAGGGCTCGCTCCGGCTTTCCGGCGTTAACCCGTCGCAGCCCCGCGCCCTGCTGCAGGGCATGGCGGCTCGTGTTCTCCCTCCGGTGCTCGGCGCTCAGAGAGCCGCGTGCTGGCCTTGTCTGTCTGAGGGCCCTCGGCCCGGCCTGCCCGCAGAGGGAGCGGGGTGCCGCTGTCAGCCGGGCACCGCGTTCCTTCTGTCCGACGGCTGAGCCCCGCCGCTGTCAGAGCCCGGCTGGCATGGAAAGGGGGAGGGGGGCTCGGTCTGGCGACCCGGATCACCTTCCTGGGCTGGGACTGAGGAGGGAGGCGAGGGGCAGTGCCCCTCACAGCGAGCTGCTGTCACCCTCCGGGGTGCGCGGGGGGAGGTCACCGCTCGGCTGTGTCTGTCAGCCCGTCTTGGGGCCTCCGCGTGTGCGTTCAGCTGAGCGGACGTGTGAGTGCCAGGCCTCAGAGGACCTGTTTGTGCCACCTACCTTTCTTTGTGCTGTGGTGAGATGCTACAACTTGGTGTCAGTGTTTATTTATCTGGATTTCTGGTGGTTTTTTTTTTTTTGGTAGAAGTCTTCCATTTGGAACCAGTTCTCAACCAAGTTAAAGCAGGGTGATCTACCTCTGCTTCCAGATCTATGTGTGTTTAAACTGTACATCAGAGAGAAAAGGACTGAATGCTATCTAATTTTAAGGGGAGCTCTCCAGTGTTTGCATGAAACAAAAAGAGCTTTTCATATTTCAGCTGTATTTTCACATGGGACCTGTGTCATATAGAAAATTTTCCCCAGGTTATGCAAGTTTACTGTCTAGTAAGCCAATTTTATTACTGTCGCTAACCCCAGATGGCTGGGTTATTTATAAACATATGCTTGAAAGACAATACTGCCGTGGTAGTTATGTGTCTCCCCTTAAAACTTGTAGCCTAGTTTAATACCTTTCTTATAAGTGATTAGTGATTGGCTGTGATAATTCTTCACTAACTTGGTTTGTTGTTTTTATGCGTACGCTCGCTGCCTTTGGTATGGTATGCCATGTTGGTTTAAACTGAACTATTGTTTTAATACGAGTAAAGGTTAAAGAAATTTTAATAGAAAATAT
Organism: Numida meleagris; assembly: GCF_002078875.1. NCBI lineage: Eukaryota > Metazoa > Chordata > Aves > Galliformes > Numididae > Numida > Numida meleagris. The sequence continues at coordinate 121,641,265 of NC_034410.1, forward strand.
CTGAGGATTTTTCCTCCATTTGAGAAACATTTTGCAGTTGTAAAAGCATAGCTTATCTGGAGACTTGACAGAGATGCTTTCAAATGGGGCAGCTAGAAGTGTTTCCAGCTGATGATTCTTGTGAAACTTGGTTTAGAATCCTTTTATCACTTCTTTGATGTGTGTTTTAGTCTTGAGAGTAAAGATGTGATTCTGTAAATGCACGTAGCTCGAGTAACTTACCATTATCAGTAATATTTTTTCAATGATACTGTAGGATAACTCCCTTAAACACATAATAATACCTGAAAACATGAAAGCAATTTTATGTACTGAAGACACATGTAATCTGTCAGCATGGAACAGCTTGCTACTGAAAGGGTATAAATTCATTTTGTTGGAAGGATGATTTACATTTGTTGCTGAACGTCAGTGAACAAACCATTGTGAGTTTATATGTTCTTGTTTAAGGATTGTCAGTGAAGTTAAAATAATCACCCGTCTAAAGGTGCTTCTTAAATCGTGGGAATACTCACAGGGTTTGGAGCCAATTTATTTTCCTGATTCCTTGGAAGGAAGAGGATTGTCTGCTAGTTCTGTTGCTTGACCTTTTCCTTTCCATGTGAAATGGAGAGTTTTAGTAAGTTGGAATTGCTATGCATTTTCCTATTTTTTTTTCTCTGAGAAGAATATACATAGGGAAGGAGATTCTTCTTTTTCTGCCACTTTTCTTTGTTCCCAAAACCTAGCATCTGTCACAGGAAGTTGGTATTGCATTCGGCTTTTTCGTGCTTCAGAATCCTTACACTGTTAAACACTGGATTGGAAATTTAAGGAACCATTAAAAAAGCTAATGACTTAGCTATTTCCAATTAGTAAATATGGCTTACCATTTATTCACTTAGTCAAAACACTGTTAGCTTAAAAACAAAAACAAAAAAATATGTAATGTCCATCCTTAATTTAATTGGCTAAATGGCTAAAATGCAAAAATTGAAGTGGCTTGGAGGGGGAATTAATTGGGTGATGGATAAATGCAGGCATCTACCTGTGTGTGATGACCTTCCTTCAAGTTGTGCTGAAGTGACTCTTGGAAGTTACTTTTAATTTGGGTAAAAATATTCTCTTTCTTTATAAAGACTGAAGAGAAGGGATAAATATGTCATTATCTTTTAAGCTAGGTTAGTACTCTGCTTACCTATTTCTGTACAGTGCAGCATTCACCTCAATTAAAAAGTGTCTTTTGAGCTCTTAACAAATTGCTTAAGACTCTAAGTCAGTAGATAAGCTGCTCCAGTATGCCTTCCGGAATAAAAGTTTGTAAATTGGGGGCAGGGTGGCAGTGTTGTTCTGTGGTTTCTGTGGTAGTGTCAGATAAAGCAAATCATATCATTTTTGCTGTCATAATGAAATTTGTAAACTAAAACTGGCGAACTTCCTTTGAACTCTGAGTTAAACTACAGCCAGTGACATTGTTTTATTGCTTTGGTCTATGTACAAATATAGAGAACAGGGGCTGGTTATATCCAAGAGTGTCTTTAAAAGTTTGTTTTCTTGGCATCAGTAGGTATTTTTTTATTATTATTCTGTTTAGGTGTTAGTTCAGACTTAGGATAATCTGTTGATGTTCTCACATAATGACCTAAAAAAGTCATAGGTGAGGACCATTATGCGTTTCAGAGATCTCACCTCTGTTTTCACAAAGGGAAATGGTTTAGCTGAAGGGAAAATCTCCTTTTCCCCATCAGCAGAAATTGAGATGATCCAGAAGAAGCATTCTGAGGGCTTGCAGAACAGCCCTTGTAGCACGTAGAACAGATCTTATGAGTGATGCGCCCTCTTTTTTTCATATAGAGCAATGATATGACATGTTTTTTTTTTTCTTAAAGTTTACTATAGAAGCTTTTAAGGGAGAGGTTTTTTGCTTTGTTTTCATTCATTTTCTCTAAGTGAAAAGTTCTAATTACTGTGTGTGGTTTCACTGTTTTTGAGGTCCTGATAGTTTAACCAGAAGCATACCTGAGTTAAGCTCTGTTTTGCTAACCTAATGCTGTTTACAGATGAGCACTACGGACTCCAGAGAAGCTATGAACTGTCAGAATGGTTGAAGTGTGTCACAGTCATGCACCTGGGAGTGTGCTGTGGTGGTTTTCTTTTGTTTCTTTTTTTTTCCTTCCTTTTAACATTTCAGGGAAATCCTTGTATTATGTGCAGTTCTTAGTAGCTACTAGACTAGTGGAATGTAGTATGAAGTAATTGCTGATTGCAGGTTTGCATGAACACATACTGCTGTGGTTCTGTACTAATAGATAGGTGGCAAACAAGGTGTTTTTCATTGCCTTGCTCCTTAGTCAATTACGAGGCTTATGTAAGTTTCTCAAGTAATGTAAAGTTCAATAATTCAGTATTATCATAGAATCATTTGAGTTGGAAGAGACCTTAAAGATCATCTAGTGCAACTCCCATGCAATGAACGGGAACACCTACAGCTCCATTAGGTGCTCAGTGCCCCTCCAGCCTGACCTTGAATGTCTCCAGGGACAGGGCATCTACCACCTCTCTGGGCAACCTGTGCCAGTGCCTCACCGCTATTACTGTAAAAAAAAAAAAAAAAACTTCTTCCTTATATGCAATCTAAATCTACCTTCTTTACTTTGAAACCATTTCTCCATGTCTTGTCACAGCGCAGGCTGCTAAAGACTCTGTCCCCTTCTTTCTTACAGCCCCCTTTAGGTACTGAAGGGCAGCTCTCATGTCTCCCTGGAGCCTTCTCTTCTCCAGGCTGAACAGCCCCAGCTCTCTCAGCCTGTCCTCATAGGAGAGGTGTTCCATTCCTTGGGTCTTTTTTGTGGCCATCCTCTGGATGCACTCCAACAGGCCCATGTCTCTCCTATACTGAGAACTCTTCATCTGGACACAGGGTTCCAGGTGAGGCCTCACCAGCTCAGGGCAGTCATGAAAGTCATTCAAAATCTTACTTAAAGAAAATATGAATTCAGATTTAACTTACAAGTTTCCTGACTTTGAAGAATGAACTTAGATGGTAGTGTTGCTTTATGAGGGCTTTTGACTAGAAGAAAGTCTTTAATAAAAATTGGAATGAAATGTGTTTAACAAAGCAGATTATCTGCTTGGGCTTCTGATTTTTATTTTGCATTTGTTATCATTCATCTTATTGCTGGAATATGTTAAAGATGTTAGTGTTCATAAAATCATAGAATCCTTAGAGTTGGTAGAGTCCTTTAAAGGTCAGCTAGTCCAACTCCCAATAGTCCTGCTTCAAGTGACTAGGGTCTGAACATACTTAATTGTAACCAGTACAAAACCTAAAGACCTTTTAACATCCTCACTGATAGGGATATTAACTTGGCATTAAGCAACCACTCTGGCCAGTAAGGTTTTTCTTCTGTAGTAAAAATTCAGCCTCTGAAGTCTAAAGCAAATAACTTTTCATTGTCTGAAACCAATTCTGAACGAATCCTCCAAATGTTTCTCTGTTCCTGACAACACTAGCACATTCTCTTGATCTATCTTCGATATACATGGCACAGAGTGCAAAGAAACACTTGTAGCTCTCATTTTCAAGTGAGAATGAAGTACAGAATTATTCCATTTTTTTTTCTGTTAGAAATTCAGAGTTAACAATAATATTTTGCTCCATGTATTTGTTTTAACTTTTTTACACTTTCAAGCATCATCACTTTGTAACCTGAAGTAGGCAGGAGAGAGCTCTTGTCTGTGCTTCTCTGATACAGAGGAAAATGTTGAAAGTATGTTTTGCACACGTTTCTTGTTTGTGGAGCTTCTAGTCAAGATTGTATTACTAAAAATATTTTAATGGAGCAGCAGATTAGCAGAGGAGTCCTTTAAAACAAACAAACAAACAAATGAAACCTTTCCATTGTTTCTCATATACTTGGCTGAAAGATATGAGAGCTTGGACTGTATATACATTTAGTGTAGTCAGTGATAGTTCTGTGTAAATCAAATCAAAGAAGCTATAGTTTTAAAACAGTGGAAAGCAAACAGGAAGTACAACATTACTAATGTGTAAAATTGCACAATACACTTAGGCATCAGAACTGAGGAAAGAACACGTCCAGTTTTGAAGCAGAGTGCTTGTTTTGTTTTTTTTTTTTTTTACTGTTTTTACTGAACTTCTTTTTACTGACTGGTATATTGAATTAACTTTTGTGTTCTTTAGTGTGCACATTGACATTAAAGTATCTGTGCCTAAACATAACAGTCAAAAAGCAAAATGAAACACAAGAGGAAAGCTAAAATGAAGCAACAGGATTGCCATGTTTTCATTTTCCCCTGAGGACAGAAGTGTGGAAGCTGCTTTTTCTTAAATTTCAGTTCTCTTTATACCCCCTTTCTTCT